>NC_091468.1:73753520-73781020 GCF_027789765.1 Dendropsophus ebraccatus | reverse complement strand
TCTGTAAACTGGGGAACCAACAAAAGTATAAAAATTCATAAAACATTAAAAAGATTGTTGTGAGAATAGTCTAGAACACAGGTCTTACAATGTACAGTAGTCTAGAACACAGGTCTTACAGTGTACAATGGTCTAGAACACAGGTATTACAAGGTAAAATAGTCTAGAACACAGGGTATTACCATGTACAATAATCTAGAACACAGGTATTACAAGGTGCAATGGTCTAGTACACAAGTATTATGATGTACAATAGTCTAGAACACAGGTCTTACAATGTACAAAGTTAAGAAAACAGGTATTATGATGTACAAAAGTCTAGAACGCAGGTATTACAGTTGCCGCCCTCCCATCGTGCCTGGACAGCCAGAGCGACTACTGCTGACCACACAGACTATTTATGAGGAACCAGGAGCCCGGTCCAGATCCCCATTGGACCCGCACTCACATAAACAAAGAGCCTGACTGGCAGAGACCCCAGGCCATCAAGTGAAGCACAAGGCTGCTCAGCTGTAGGGATCAGCTGCAGGGATCAGTAACCCTATCATTGCCAGAGGCTGAAAGGCAAGGCAGCTGTGGCTGAACAGACAAAACAGAGCCCTGTTCACACCAGGTTCAGTGCTGTCTGTGCTGCACGCCCCTCACTGAGGAGCACAAGGCCTATTCCTGCCAGTAACCTTCTGACACCAGCTGATTTGAAAGAAACAGGTTTTCTCTGGAGTTCCTCTTTAAAGGAAATGATAGCTTTTTTGGTTACTTGCACGGATACGTCCGGACTGGCGATAACAGGAAGTGCGGCCATATTGTTAGTTCTTGTACACATTGGGGAAGATTTATCAGACATGGTGTAAAGTGAGACTGGCTCAGTCGCCCCCGGCAACCAATCAGATTCCACCTTTCATTTTCCTAGGAGTCTGTGAGGAAGGAAAGGTGGAATCTGATTGGTTGCCGGGGGCGACTGAGCCAGTCTCACTTTACACCATGTCTGATAAATCTCCCCCAATGATTTCAGTCTCTTTCTGGGTCACTGACAATAAGAAGTCTCCTATATAGTTTATAAATACAACACAGTAGCCGTATCCTCACCGATATCCTCCGGAAGGCTTTATATTCCAGAAAGGTCAGGTGCTCCGCCAGCTCCACCGGCTCCAGGTGGTCGAACAGAAGGCAAACCTTCCCCTTCTTGGAAGTCTTCTTCCTCTGTGTGACTCTCCGCATCCAGTCATACGACGGACTGAGAACAAGAGGGACAACACAGACTGTCACCATAATGCTGGACCAGGAGACAATGGACAGCCATGTGACATGGAGGGAAAGGAGCGGCTGCACATCCCACCTATGGCCGACACTAATGCCACTACGCCATGTTTAAAAACCAACGCCAGGATGTCGGTATATAATTTCATCAAACCATATTGCCCCATGTACCACGTGCCGGTCTCCTGGTTCACACGGGTCCCTATGCTAACTCCACACTGTGTCGGTCAGTGACCGCCAACCCGGCAAAGCCTGCACGTGCAGGGAAGGGAGGCCATGGAACGGCCCTGCAACCCCAATGTCACAGGACCAAACCCAAAATGCCCCCCAAAACCCAGACAGCACCACCGGCGGAGAAGGCTGCCCCCAAACAACACAAGTATGAATATGGTATTACACTCACCACCGCTGCTGCATACAGAATGGGAAAGACTTGGAGGTACTGACATGTGAGCACAGGTGTATCCTGCTAATTTGGGTCATGTGGGTCTTATGAAGGGGAGTGCCAACAGCTCAGAAAAAGGGCAATGGACAGTCAGCTGGAGCCGCCATTCTGCTGGGTCCTCCGAGCTGCTGACTAATCCCCCCACCCCCAATGTTATCACCTGGTTGTAAAGGAAATCCCAATAGTAATGGATTCTAATCTGCTGGAACATTGCAGACGCATCATGTGAGATACAGATATCCTCCTGTCCTCCTAGCCGCCTGTCCTCCTAGCCGCCTGTCCTCCTAGTCTTCTGTCCTCCTGGTCTCCTGTCCTCCTGGTCTCCTGTCCTCCTGGTCTCCTGGTCTCCTGTCCTCCTAGTCTCCTGTCCTCCTAGTCTCCTGTCCTCCTGGTCTCCTGTCCTCCTAGTCTCCTGTCCTCCTAGCCGCCTGTCCTCCTAGTCTCCTGTTCTCCAAGCCTCCTGTACTCCTAATGTCCCGTCCCACTAGTCTCCCGTCATCCTAGTCTCCTGTCCTCCTAGTCTCCTGTTCTCCAAGCCTCCTGTACTCCTAATGTCCCGTCCTCCTAGTCTCCTGTACTCCTAATGTCCCGTCCTCCTAGTCTCCCGTCCTCCTAGTCTCCCGTCCCCCTAGTCTCCCCTGTTCTCTTCTCCTCCTGTCCTCTTCTCCTCCTGTCCTCTTCTCCTCCTGTCCTCTTCTCCTCCTGTCCTCTTCTCCTCCTGTCCTCTTCTCCTCCTGTCCTCTTCTCCTCCTGTCCTCTTCTCCTCCTGTCCTCTTCTCCTCCTGTCCTCTTCTCCTCCTGTCCTCTTCTCCTCCTGTCCTCTTCTCCTCCTGTCCTCTTCTCCTCCTGTCCTCTTCTCCTCCTGTCCTCCACAGCAACCACTTTTTACCTTTATCTTTTCAAGATCTGTTTGGCTTGTCCAGATTGTATCACCTGAAGGTATATATTGTACAGTATATATTGTATAGTAGAAAGAATATAATGACAGCAATATAAGGGCAGCCATCATATAACATCCGGCTTCAGCAGTTACATCACAAGTCTCCAACTCGAGGTTTCTAAATATAAAACGATGCTGACAGGAAGTGTGTACTGTGCTGTACCGTCCCTCCGCAGCTGCAGACCAGGGAGAAGAGACGACCACTGCTGCTTCTCAGAGACTCACATAGAGCGTGAAAGGTTTTATTATTATTATTATTATTGTATTGCTATTATTACATTCCTGCTATAAATCACTTTACCATAATCCCCTCAACCCCAGAAAAAGTCTCGGCCACTAAGTGTCTCACAACGGCCCGCTGCCTGATATTAGGGGAAGTCTCCCGCATCCTGCTCTCCAGTCCAACCACTACTTCCTCCACAATGATTGACAGCCGGAGGAGGCGGGGCCTGAAGAGAGTGGCCGGAAAGGAGAGCCAGAGAGCAGGATGACAGCAACAGCGCAAGTTAGGTAAGTATGTACTGCTGTATCATCTATATACTGACAGCACGGATATATGGATATTAGTTCTATCAGTTTGCCTTTGTCGACCCCACATCCCATATATAAAGGTTTCCATCATGTCCCCCTTTCCCTTCTTCCTCCTGTAACATATATATAAAGGTTTCCATCATGTCCTCCTTTCCCTTCTTCCCTCCTGTAACATATATAAAGGGTTCCATCATGTCCTCCCTTTCCCTTCTTCCTCCTGTAACATATATAAAGGTTTCCATCATGTCCTCCCTTTCCCTTCTTCCCTCCTGTAACATATATAGAGGTTTCCATCATGTCCTCCCTTTCCCTTCTTCCCCCTGTAACATATATAAAGGTTTCCATCATGTCCTCCCTTTCCCTTCTTCCTCCTGTAACATATATAAAGGTTTCCATCATGTCCTCCCTTTCCCTTCTTCCTCCTGTAACATATATAAAGGTTTCCATCATGTCCTCCCTTTCCCTTCTTCCTCCTGTAACATATATAAAGGTTTCCATCATGTCCTCCTTTCCCTTCTTCCCTCCTGTAACATAAAGGGTTCCATCATGTCCTCCTTTCCCTTCTTCCTCCTGTAACATATATAAAGGTTTCCATCATGTCCCCCCTTTCCCTTCTTCCTCCTGTAACATATATAAAGGTATCCATCATGTCCCCCCCTTTCCCTTCTTCCTCCTGTAACATATATAAAGGTTTCCATCATGTCCCCCCTTTCCCTTCTTCCTCCTGTAACATATATAAAGGTTTCCATCATGTCCCCCTTTCCCTTCTTCCTCCTGTAACATATATAAAGGTTTCCATCATGTACCCCCTTTCCCTTCTTCCTCCTGTAACATATATAAAGGTTTCCATCATGTCCCCCCTTTCCCTTCTCCCTCCTGTAACATATATAAAGGTTTCCATCATGTCCCCCCTTTCCCTTCTTCCTCCTGTAACATATATAAAGGTTTCCATCATGTCCTCCTTTCCCTTCTTCCTCCTGTAACATATATAAAGGTTTCCATCATGTCCTCCCTTTCCCTTCTTCCTCCTGTAACATATATAAAGGTTTCCATCATGTCCTCCCTTTCCCTTCTTCCCCCTGTAACATATATAAAGGTTTCCATCATGTCCCCCCTTTCCCTTCTTCCTCCTGTAACATATATAAAGGTTCCATCATGTCCCCCCTTTCCCTTCTTCCCCCTGTAACATATATAACGGTTTCCATCATGTCCCCCCTTTCCCTTCTTCCTCCTGTAACATATATAAAGGTTTCCATCATGTCCTCCCTTTCCCTTCTTCCTCCTGTAACATATATAGAGGTTTCCATCATGTCCTCCCTTTCCCTTCTTCCTCCTGTAACATATATAAAGGTTTCCATCATGTCCTCCCTTTCCCTTCTTCCTCCTGTAACATATATAAAGGTTTCCATCATGTCCCCCCTTTCCCTTCTTCCCCCTGTAACATATATAAAGGTTTCCATCATGTCCTCCCTTTCCCTTCTTCCTCCTGTAACATATATAAAGGTTTCCATCATGTCCTCCCTTTCCCTTCTTCCTCCTGTAACATATATAAAGGTTTCCATCATGTCCTCCCTTTCCCTTCTTCCTCCTGTAACATATATAAAGGTTTCCATCATGTCCCCCCTTTCCCTTCTTCCTCCTGTAACATATATAGAGGTTTCCATCATGTCCTCCCTTTCCCTTCTTCCTCCTGTAACATATATAAAGGTTTCCATCATGTCCCCCTTTCCCTTCTTCCTCCTGTAACATATATAAAGGTTTCCATCATGTCCCCCTTTCCCTTCTTCCTCCTGTAACATATATATAAAGGTTTCCATCATGTCCCCCTTTCCCTTCTTCCTCCTGTAACATATATAGAGGTTTCCAAGCATTTTATATTACACCAATAAATCACAACCATGTACAGCTGTGAAAAACACGGATCTCATTGATAGCCCTGTAATGTGCATACAGTATAAGGACCCTGTGTACAATGTGCATGCAGCCTAACTCCATTTCATAAGGTACAAAAATTCAGCACATGAGGCAGATGAAGCACTCACATGCTGGAGATGTCGATAAGACTGATGTGCTCCTCGTAGCCCAGCTGGCTCGCCACTTCTCTGAATTCCTCTATCAGTTGAATTAATCCCAAATCCAAATTAAACTCTGCAGGAAATTCCAGGATCCAGTATCTAGGAGAGACACGGGGGTCAGCACGACTCAGAAAGGGTCACATTGCATAGCTGCCCATTCTTCACACATTCCTCATAGTTTATCTTAAATCCATATTTAAAGGGGGAGTTCACAAAAAAAGTACCAGAGATCTGTAATTTACTTCTTTTAAAAATCTCCAGTCTTCCAGTACTTATCAGCTGCTGTATGTCCTGTAGGGAGTGGTGTATTCTCTATAAGTACTGGAAGACTGGAGATCTTTTGTATAGAAGTAAATTACAAATCTCTGGCGCTTTCTGGCACCAGTTGATTTAAAAGATTTTTTTTTTCCATAGAACAACCCCTTTAAAATAAAAACTAAATTTCTAGGTGTAAAAACAAAGCTTGCGGTGTCATTTTATTAGAATTCTCATCTGGATTCAGAAGCCAAAACTAGAATAACATTTCTTAAAAAGAGAAGTAAAATCTTTCCTCGCTTTGCAGATATTGGTTTCAGGAACTCTGCTGGTCCGGCGTATGTGGAAGCCCCCCGAATCAAACGCAGAATCAGTGAACGGTAACTGGCTCATTTAAAAAAAAAAAAAAAGTAAAGGAATTTTTGTATTATGTAAATTATTCATTCATTTTGCAATTAAAATACACTTGGCCAGATCCTCCGTAGTTCTGCTGACCATGTCCAGCTGAATGGCTCCTGATAGAAGGTTCCTGCACGTGGTGACACCTGGACATCGGCGGGGATTGTCAGCAGAAGCTTTGGAACAAAACTTTTCCTAAGAAGCAGAACTGGTCATTGTCCTATTGTGTTATTTCCAAAAAAAAAAAAAAAAAAAGGAAAAAACCGCTCTCACCTCTTTTTTACATTTCCTCTTTATTACTGAGCAGTATATTTGAGCTTCACGCTCAGGATTGTCTGAATATGGGATTAGCCGTGACTGCTCAGGAGGGATGCAGCCCTATGGACTATGGCGGCATCCATGTCTTCCAGGACACCCGGGGCGGCATCCATGTCTTCCAGGACTCTCCGGGGTGGCATCCATGTCTTCCAGGACTCCCTGGGGCTGCATTCATGTCTTCCAGGACTCTCCGGGACGGCATCCATCTCTTCCAGGAGTCCCGAGGGCGGCATCCATCTCTTCCAGGAGTCCCGAGGGCGGCATCCATCTCTTCCAGGAGTCCCGAGGGCAGCATCCATCTCTTCCAGGAATCCCGAGGGCAGCATCCATCTCTTCCAGGAGTCCCGAGGGCGGCATCCATCTCTTCCAGGAGTTCTGAGGGCGGCATCCATCTCTTCCAGGCCTTCCCAGGGCGGCATCCATGTCTTCCAGGTCTCCCCGGGGCGGCATCCATCTCTTCCAGGACTTCCCGGGGCAGCATCCATGTCTTCCAGGACTCCCCCGGGCGGCATCCATGTCTTCCAGGGGCGGCATCCATGTCTTCCAGGACTCCCCGGGGCGGCATCCATGTCTTCCAGGACTCCCCGGGGCGGCATCCATGTCTTCCAGGACTTCGCGGGGCGGCATCCATGTCCTCCAGGACTCCCCGGGGCGGCATTCACCTCCAGCAGCCGCTGCCAGTCGCGTGCCAGACGCCCAGGATCAGACTGTCCCAAGCGTGATTAAAGTGTGCTCCACTTAATATAACTGGACGTCCATCACAAAATCCCAATCTCTCTGGGACGGCATCCATGTCTTCCAGGACTTCCCAGGGTGGCATCCATGTCTTCCAGGACTCCCCGGGTGGCATCCATGTCTTCCAGGGCTCCCCGGGGTGGCATCCATGTCTTCCAGGAATCCCCGGGGCGGCATCCATCTCTTCCAGGACTCCCCAAGCGGCATCCATGTCTTCCAGGACTTCCCGGGCGGCATCCATGTCTTCCAGGAATCCCCAGGGCGGCATCCATGTCTTCCAGGACTCCCCGGGCAGCATCCATGTCTTCCAGGACTCCCCGGGGCGGCATCCATGTCTTCCAGGACTTCACAGTGTGGCATCCATGTCTTCCAGGACTCCCCGGGCGGCATCCATGTCTTCCAGGACTCCCCGGGGCGGCATCCATGTCTTCCAGGACTCCCCGGGGCGGCATCCATGTCTTCCAGGACTTCCCGGGGCGGCATCCATGTCTTCCAGGACTTTCCAGGGCGGCATCCATGTCTTCCAGGACTTTCCGGGGCGGCATCCATGTCTTCCAGGACTTTCCGGGGTGGCATTCATGTCTTCCAGGACTCCCCGGGCGGCATCCATGTCTTCCAGGACTCCCCGGGGCGGCATCCATGTCTTCCAGGACTCTCCGGGGCGGCATCCATGTCTTCCAGGACTTCCCGGGGCGGCATCCATGTCTTCCAGGACTTTCCGGGGCGGCATCCATGTCTTCCAGGACTTTCTGGGGCGGCATCCATGTCTTCCAGGACTCCCCCAGGCGGCATCCATGTCTTCCAGGACTTTCCGGGGCGGCATCCATGTCTTCCAGGACTTTCCGGGGCGGCATCCAAGTCTTCCAGGACTCCCCGGGCGGCATCCATGTCTTCCAGGACTTCCCGGGGCGGCATCCATGTCTTCCAGGACTCCTCAGGGCGGCATCCACCTCCAGCAGCCGCTGCCAGTCGCGTGCCACACGCCCAGGATTAGACTATACCAAGCGTGATTAAAGTGTGCTCCACTTAATATAACCGGACATCCATCACAAAATCCCAATTGTAGAATGTGAAGACAAGTCATTCTCCTAATCTATGGAGCACCTTCTTGATTCTGTATTCCGCAGCCCCCATAATATCACCCAAAATGAGAAAAAAATGAAGATTATACGAAAAATGTGCAAATAACTAATATGAAGCCAGTCCTTCCATGCGCAGAGAGCGGAGACTGTACATTACTTTCTATGTAGAGGACCGGAGCGGTTTCAGAGTCCTGTACAGACCACATGGGGTCCCAGAAATATAACATGAAGCCGCCCTCACTTTGTGCCCAAAGGAGCAACTCAAGCTGGTGCAGGTAGAGAGCAGTAGAGGACATGTAGTACCACACTGTACTGCAGGGACGTGCTATAAGCCAATCATCTCACTAATACTGGGGTATTACTAGTATAACGGCCACTGTCATTGGTCGATCGAATTATTTCCATGTGCCGCAGATCATGAATGTCTGTATGTTGGGTCTGAACTCAAGTTACGATGGTCTAGAAGAGTCCATTGTATGTTGAGTCCATTGTATGTTGAATCCATTGTATGTTGAGGCCATTGTATGTTGAGGCCATTGTATGTTGAGGCCATTGTATGTTGAGGCCATTGTATGTTGAGGCCATTGTATGTTGAGGCCATTGTATGTTGATTCCATTGTATGTTGAGGCCATTGTATGTTGAGGCCATTGTATGTTGAGGCCATTGTATGTTGAGTATGTTTTGTAACCTGAAGCCATTGTAAGTTGAGGGATTGCTGTATGGGATATAATGTGAGTCGCTAATCACCTCCTTTCCAGGTACTTTACCTCATGAAGTGGCATGTCTTTAACCGGAAGACGTTACAGTTTTCACCGCTGGCGTTACGATAAGTGCAAAGGTTAAAGAAATGACCAGAAAACGAAAATGTCCCTAACAATAAGTTTTATTAGGACTGTATCAGATCATTTAATGGGAGATCTACAGTATAGAGGAAAGCAGAGAAGTGTTTGTTGTCTCTCAGAGGAGATGGGACCGGTTCTAAATTTGTCTTCTTAGGCCATGTTCACACAACGTAAGCTCCGCGGTAATCACGGCCGTTGTTCCAACGGCTGTGATTGGTACAGAAATTATGAGGAAATCTTGGCCAGAGTGTATACACATAGTACATATATACATACACATAGTATACACTCCGGCCAGGATCTCTAGCGGTGCTGTAGAAAACAGACATGTCATTGATTGAATAGCGGCTGCAGAAAACCCTGCCAGCCTTAGGCTATGTTCACATTTGGTATGAGACCAGCTGCAGAGTTCTGATGCGGGCGCATCTTTATGCGCCCGCATCAGAACTCCCCAGAGCACACTATGGAGCGAGCGGCCAGAGCCGCTCGCTCCACTGTGTGCACTGACAGGGTTTTCTGCGGCCGCTATTCAATGAATAGGGGCCGCAGAAAACTGACATGTCCTTTTCTACAGCGCCGCTAGAAATCCCGGTCGGAGTGTATACCCTGTGTATGTATATATGTACTATGTTTATATATTCCAGCTGGGATTTCCTCGGCCTGCAGCACAACGTCATTTCTGTACCAATCACGGCCGTTGTAGTAAGCAACTTACTTTGTGTGAACATGGCCTAATACAGTTTTTTACCTATCATCATTTACAGGAAAACTTTTGTCCATGTTCCCTAGAAGAATGTAAATAACAAAGAGCGGACCCCCCTCCTTGATAAGCCCTGGATGTCTAGGCCTTAAAGGGGTTCTCCAGCATTGGAAATGGCACAGCACCACCCTTGTCCCCAGTTTGTCTGTGGAATTGCAGCTCAGTTCCATTAACGTTATAATAGCGCACACAGCCTGAGGACAGGGGGCGCTGTGGATTATAAAAGAGAGGAACCTTCTCTACTCCCAGATAACCACCTCTGGACAGCCGTGTATTATAGGATGTAAAGATATAGTTACTGGTGGCTAATACCCATCTATACACCGCACACCTCTCCCCTGTCTGCCGCAATAATCCATAAGCGTCTGTGCCAACTGTACAATTTCCTATACGACTCAAGCCAAATCAGTGATCAGCTGATCCCAACAGGTCTGACTGCATCATCTCACAGAAATCATGTCCTCTCCTATGGAAACTACACACAGGGGGGGGGGGGGGGGGGGGGGGTTGGGATTTACGAAGCGTACGCCAGAAAGAAGGTGCAGATTGGCCCCTTCTCCCTGGCGCACGCCCCCCATACGCCCTGCTCGCCCGATCGGCGGGCTGGCGGAGCTTGGGGGGGCATGATAAGGCAGGGAGGAGGCGTGGCCTCCTACCGCGCCTCATTTATCATGATTTACGCCTGCTCAAATCATGACGCAAATCTACACCTGCTGGAAGGGTGTAGATTTCATACATCGGGCGCAGATTCGGGCGCCCAGCCAGATTCACTAAGGGGTGTGCCCCTTGCTTTGTAAAGCTGGGAGGGATAATCACAGAGGGTTCATCAGCAACTTGACCTCAGAATAACCCTCCCAGCATTACAAAGAAGCTACAATGTTGCAGATACAGCCTGCCAGGGACTTGTTTACATCAGCCGTCTCAGAAGGGAGGGGGTCAGGAGGGGGAGACAGAGAAAAGCTCACACACAGGTTTTTGTGTCTTCAGCAGAAAGAAGCTGCTGAGAACTGGGGGAAGGAAACTGAATAGATATTAACAGGTATGGAAGGAATTGTTAGTCTCACCATGGGCAGCAACATATCAAAGGTTATGTCTGAGTGGAATACCCAATTAAAGGGAATCTGTCACCAAAAAGAGATCTATTATTTCTAGAATTTTTATGTTTTTTCTAATTCTTCATTTTACTATCGATCCAACCAGTTACTTGGTTTAATAACTGAGGTTTCCTGTTCTGAAGAAGAAACGTCTCATCGGTGTCCTCACTCCTCACATCTGTGGTTATATATAGAAGGGGGCAGGATACTCACATTATAGCTGATAGTCCGGACACTCCTTCCCTGTTCAATGACCATCACAGAGGTCACAGGTCATGTACGGAAAACTCTCCCACAGAAATGAATAGGGCCGCGCAATCCTGCTTATGTCTATGGGGCTTGCAGGAAAGCATAAGCTAAATGCTGTTAAAACCAGCTGATCCAAGATAGCTATCCCCCGAATAATGGAAGAAAATAAGATAAATCAAATAATAAAATCTGATAAAAAATTATTAAATCTCAGTTGTATCTGGCTCTAATCCATAATGGTGACACAATTATACGGAGCTGGTGATGTATATGAAGCGGGCGTGCAGCCTGTCCGGCCTGTGTCCTGTTCTAATGCAGCCTGTCCGTCCTGTGTCGTGCTCTGATGCAGCCTGTCCGTCCTGTGTCGTACTCTGATGCAGCCTGTCCGCCCTGTGTCGTGCTCTGATGCAGCCTGTCCGCCCTGTGTCGTGCTCTGATGCAGCCTGTCCGCCCTGTGTCGTGCTCTGGTGCAGCCTGTCCGGCCTGTGTCCTGTTCTAGTGCAGCCTGTCCGGCCTGTGTCCTGTTCTAGTGCAGCCTGTCCGGCCTGTGTCCTGTTCTAGTGCAGCCTGTCCGGCCTGTGTCCTGTTCTAGTGCAGCCTGTCCGCCCTGTGTCGTGCTCTGGTGCAGCCTGTGTCCTGTTCTAGTGCAGCCTGTCCGCCCTGTGTCGTGCTCTGGTGCAGCCTGTGTCCTGTTCTAGTGCAGCCTGTCCGGCCTGTGTCCTGTTCTAGTGCAGCCTGTCCGGCCTGTGTCCTGTTCTAGTGCAGCCTGTCCGGCCTGTGTCGTGTTCTAGTGCAGCCTGTCCGGCCTGTGTCGAGTTCTAGTGCAGCCTGTCCGGCCTGTGTCGAGTTCTAGTGCAGCCTGTCTGGCCTGTGTCCTGTTCTAGTGCAGCCTGTCCGCCCTGTGTCCTGTTCTAGTGCAGCCTGTCCAGCCTGTGTCGAGTTCTAGTGCAGCCTGTCCAGCCTGTGTCGAGTTCTAGTGCAGCCTGTCCGGCCTGTGTCCTGTTCTAGTGCAGCCTGTCCAGCCTGTGTCCTGTTCTAGTGCAGCCTGTCCGCCCTGTGTCCTGTTCTAGTGCAGCCTGTCCAGCCTGTGTCCTGTTCTAGTGCAGCCTGTCCAGCCTGTGTCGTGTTCTAGTGCAGCTCCAGCATCCAGTCCAATCATTTCATGACCGTTGGCCGGAGAAGTCGGAGGCCGCCCAGGAGTTTGGGAGAAGGGACACATTCTATGGCCTATGGCTGTATCCGTGTCTTCCCCGCAGCCTTAGGGCGGTCTCCATCTTCTTCAGCCTCCGGTAATCACACGCCGTATGGTCGGACGTGCTGGAGTTGCGCCCCCTCTGCTTGTTCGCTACGTGA
This sequence comes from Dendropsophus ebraccatus, assembly GCF_027789765.1. Taxonomy (NCBI): domain Eukaryota; kingdom Metazoa; phylum Chordata; class Amphibia; order Anura; family Hylidae; genus Dendropsophus; species Dendropsophus ebraccatus. Next base: position 73,768,684 of record NC_091468.1, on the reverse strand, counting down.
AGGATATATGGAGAGAAGTTTTCCAGCGAGTTCCGTAGACGAAAGATACCAGCGATGCATCAGCAGCAGAGTCCTCGGCAGCAGGTGGTCACTCAGGTCACCTCTCTCATCTGAGGAAAAAAATCACATCATTAGCGACATCGTAACTTCCTAACGCTCGATATGTTTTATAAGCCTTGGTCTGTACTGAGGTATACTAACAAGAGCAGGAAAGCTAATAATCTCCAGTCCAGTACTTATCAGCTGCTGTATGTCCTGCAGGAAGTGGTGTATTCTCTCCAGTCTTCCAGTACTTATCAGCTGCTGTATGCCCTGCAGCAAGTGGTGTATTCTCTCCAGTCTTCCAGTACTTATCAGCGGCTGTATGTCCTGCAGGATGTGATGTATTCTCTCCAGTCTGACACAGTGCTCTCTGCTGCCACCTCTGTCCATGTCAGGAACTGTCCAGAACAGGAGAGGTTTTCTATAGGGATTTGCTGCTGATCTGGACAGTTCCTGACATGGACAGAGGTGGCAGCAGAGAGCACTGTGTCAGACTGGGGAAAATGCACCACATCCTGCAGGGTATACAGCAGCTGGTAAGCACTGAAAGACTGGAGAGAATAAACCACTTTCTGCTGGGCATACAGCAGCTGATAATTACTGAAAGACTAGAGATTATTAAATGGAATTAAATTACAAATCTATATAACTTTCTGACACCAGTTGATTTGAAAGAAAAAGATTTTCGCAGGAGTGCCCCTTTAACATACAGACCATAACATAAAATCATGACAAAACAACATGAATGTAATAAACAATGTAGGGGGAGCAGAGCCGTATGTGATCTACTGGAGCGGAGGGGAGAGATGGATCAGTCAGGCATGGAGCAGAGGGGAGAGATGGATCAGTCAGGCATGGAGCGGAGGGGAAAGATGAATCAGTCAGGCATGGACCGGCGGGGAGAGATGGATCAGTCAGGCATGGAGCGGAGGGCAGAGATGGATCAGTCAGGCATGGAGCGGAGGGGCGAGATGGATCAGTCAGGCATGGACCGGCGGGGAGAGATGGATCAGTCAGGCATGGAGCGGAGGGGAGAGATGGATCATTGAGGCATGGACCGGAGGGGAGAGATGGATCAGTCAGGCATGGAGCAGAGGGGCGAGATGGATCAGTCAGGCATGGAGCGGCGGGGAGAGATGGATCATTGAGGCATGGACCGGAGGGGAGAGATGGATCAGTCAGGCATGGAGCAGAGGGGCGAGATGGATCAGTCAGGCATGGAGCAGAGGGGCGAGATGGATCAGTCAGGCATGGAGCGGAGGGGAGAGATGGATCAGTCAGGCATGGAGCGGAGGGGAGAGATGGATCGGTCAGGCATGGAGTGGAGGGGAGAGATGGATCAGTCAGGCATGGAGCGGAGGGGAGAGATGGATCAGTCAGGCATGGAGCGGAGGGGAGAGATGGATCGGTCAGGCATGGACCGGAGGGGAGGGATGGATCGGTCAGGCATGGACCGGAGGGGAGAGATGAATCAGTCAGGCATGGACCGGAGGTGAGAGATGAATCAGTCAGGCATGGAGCGGAGGGGAGAGATGGATCAGTCAGGCATGGAGCGGAGGGGAGAGATGGATCAGTCAGGCATGGACCGGCGGGGAGAGATGGATCAGTCAGGCATGGAGCGGAGGGGAGAGATGGATCAATAAGGCATGGAGCGGAGGGGAGAGATGAATCAGTCAGGCATGGAGCGGAGGGGAGAGATGGATCAGTCAGGCATGGAGCGGAGGGGAGAGATGAATCAGTCAGGCATGGAGCGGAGGGGAGAGATGGATCGGTCAGGCATGGACCGGAGGGGAGGGATGGATCGGTCAGGCATGGACCGGAGGGGAGAGATGGATCAGTCAGGCATGGACCGGAGGGGAGAGATGGATCAGTCGGGCATGGAGCGGAGGGGAGAGATGGATCAGTCGGGCATGGAGCGGAGGGGAGAGATGGATCAGTCAGGCATGGAGCGGAGGGGAGAGATGGATCAGTCAGGCATGGAGCGGAGGGGAGAGATGGATCAGTCAGGCATGGAGCGGAGGGGCGAGATGAATCAGTCAGGCATGGAGCGGAGGGGAGAGATGGATCATTGAGGCATGGAGCGGAGGGGAGAGATGGATCAGTCAGGCATGGACCGGTAGGGAAAAGATGGATCAGTCAGGCATGGAGCGGAGGGGAGAGATGGATCAGTCAGGCATGGAGCGGAGGGGAGAGATGGATCAGTCAGGCATGGAGCGGAGGGGAGAGATGGATCAGTCAGGCATAGAGCGGAGGGGAGAGATGGATCAGTCAGGCATGGAGCGGAGGGGAGAGATGAATCAGTCAGGCATGGAGCGGAGGGGAGAGATGGATCAGTCAGGCATAGAGCGGAGGGGAGAGATGGATCAGTCAGGCATGGAGCGAGGGGGAACAGCCCTTAGTGGTGACAGTGTGCTGTAGCTGAGGGGGTGACAGTGTGCTGTAGCTGTACCTGAGGTGGTGACAGTGTGCTGTAGCTGTACCTGAGGTGGTGACAGTGTGCTGTAGCTGTACCTGAGGTGGTGGTAGCTGTACCTGAGGTGGCGACAGTGTGCTGTAGCTGTACCTGAGGTGGTGACAGTGTGCTGTAGCTGTACCTGAGGTGGTGACAGTGTGCTATAGCTGTAGCTGAGGTGGTGACAGTGTGCTGTAGCTGTACCTGAGGTGGTGACAGTGTGCTGTAGCTGTACCTGAGGGGGTGACAGTGTGCTGTAGCTGTACCTGAGGGGGTGACAGTGTGCTGTAGCTGTACCTGAGGGGGTGACAGTGTGCTGTAGCTGTATCTGAGGTGGTGACAGTGCGCTGTAGCTGTACCTGAGGGGGTGACAGTGCGCTGTAGCTGTACCTGAGGTGGTGACAGTATGCTGTAGCTGTACCTGAGGGGGTGACAGTGTGCTGTAGCTGTACCTGAGGGGGTGACAGTGTGCTGTAGCTGTACCTGAGGGGGTGACAGTGTGCTGTAGCTGTATCTGAGGTGGTGACAGTGTGCTGTAGCTGTACCTGAGGGGGTGACAGAGTGCTGTAGTTGAGGTGGTGACAGTGTGCTGTAGCTGTACCTGAGGTGGTAACAGTGTGCTGTAGCTGTCCCTGAGGGGGTGACAGTGTGCTGTAGCTGTACCTGAGGTGGTCACAGTGTGCTGTAGCTGTACCTGAGGTGGTGACAGTGTGCTGTAGCTGTACCTGAGGGGGTGACAGTGCGCTGTAGCTGTACCTGAGGTGGTGACAGTGTGCTGTAGCTGTACCTGAGGGGGTGACAGAGTGCTGTAGTTGAGGTGGTGACAGTGTGCTGTAGCTGTACCTGAGGTGGTAACAGTGTGCTGTAGCTGTCCCTGAGGGGGTGACAGTGTGCTGTAGCTGTACCTGAGGGGGTGACAGTGTGCTGTAGCTGTATCTGAGGTGGTGACAGTGTGCTGTAGCTGTACCTGAGGGGGTGACAGAGTGCTGTAGTTGAGGTGGTGACAGTGTGCTGTAGCTGTACCTGAGGTGGTAACAGTGTGTTGTAGCTGTACCTGAGGGGGTGACGGTGTGCTGTAGCTGTACCTGAGGTGGTCACAGTGTGCTGTAGCTGTACCTGAGGTGGTGACAGTGTGCTGTAGCTGTACCTGAGGGGGTGACAGTGCGCTGTAGCTGTACCTGAGGTGGTGACAGTGTGCTGTAGCTGTACCTGAGGGGGTGACAGTGTGCTGTAGCTGTACCTGAGGTGGTGACAGTGTGCTGTAGCTGTCCCTGAGGGGGTGACAGTGTGCTGTAGCTGTACCTGAGGTGGTGACAGTGTGCTGTAGCTGTACCTGAGGTGGTCACAGTGTGCTGTAGCTGTACCTGAGGTGGTGACAGTGTGCTGTAGCTGTACCTGAGGTGGTGACAGTGTGCTGTAGCTGTACCTGAGGTGGTGACAGTGTGCTGTAGCTGTACCTGAGGTGGTGACAGTGTGCTGTAGCTGTACCTGAGGGGGTGACAGTGTGCTGTAGCTGTACCTGAGGTGGTGACAGTGTGCTGTAGTTGTACCTGAGGAGGTGACAGAGTGCTGTAGTTGTACCTGAGGAGGTGACAGTGTGCTGTAGCTGTACCTGAGGGGGTGACAGTGTGCTGTACCTAAGGGGGTGACAGTGTGCTGTAGCTGTACCTGAGGTGGTGACAGTGTGCTGTAGCTGTACCTGAGGTGGTGACAGTGTGCTGTAGCTGTACCTGAGGGGGTGACAGTGTGCTGTAGTTGTACCTGAGGTGCTGACAGTGTGCTGTAGCTGTACCTGAGGTGGTGACGGTGTGCTGTAGCTATACCTGAGGTGGTGACAGTGTGCTGTAGCTGTACCTGAGGTGGTGACGGTGTGCTGTAGCTGTAGCTGAGGTGGTGACAGTGTGCTGTAGCTGTACCTGAGGAGGTGACAGTGCGCTGTAGCTGTACCTGAGGAGGTGACAGTGTGCTGTAGCTGTACCTGAGGAGGTGACAGTGTGCTGTAGCTGTACCTGAGGTGGTGACAGTGTGTTGTAGCTGTACCTGAGGTGGTGACAGTGTGCTGTAGCTGTACCTGAGGTGGTGACAGTGTGCTGTAGCTGTACCTGAGGTGGTGACAGTGCGCTGTAGCTGTAGCTGAGGTGGTGACAGTGCGCTGTAGCTGAGGTGGTGACAGTGCGCTGTAGCTGTACCTGAGGTGGTGACAGTGTGCTGTAGCTGTACCTGAGGAGGTGACAGTGTGCTGTAGTTGTACCTGAGGAGGTGACAGTGTGCTGTAGCTGTACCTGAGGGGGTGACAGTGTGCTGTACCTAAGGGGGTGACAGTGTGCTGTAGCTGTACCTGAGGTGGTGACAGTGTGCTGTAGCTGTACCTGAGGTGGTGACAGTGTGCTGTAGCTGAGGTGGTGACAGTGTGCTGTAGCTGGCAGTCCCCTGAGGGCTGTACCTGGGGCGGTGTTCACCCCCGGTGTGGAGGTGCGGCCAGTCACTTGCCAGATGGTTAAAGGGGTAGTCCACCAAAAAAATTTTTCTTTCAAATCAACTGGTGCCATAAAGTGCCAGAGATTTGTAATTCACTTCTATTAAAAAATCTCAAGTCTTCCAGTACTTATCAGCTGCTGTGTGTCCAGCAGGAAGTGGTGTTTTCTTTCCTGTCTGACACAGTGCTCTCTGTTGCCTCCTCTGTCCATGTCAGGAACTGTCCAAAACAGGAGCAAATCCTCATAGAAAACCTCTCCTGCTCTCCAGACTGGAAATAATACAACTTCCTGTTGGGCATACAGCAGCTGATAAGTACTGGAAGGCTTGAGATTTTTTAATAGAAGTAAATTACAAATCTCTGGCACTTCATGGCAGCAGTTGATTTGAAAGAAATTTTTTTTTGGTGCACTACCCCTTTAAGCATGACGCCAGTCCTGTGGTGGTTGGCTATGATACAGCCTTGCCCGGTGGTATTTTTTTTGTTGTTGCCAGTGCAGGTTGGGCACACAGGTATGGTGGGACACCTGCTTTTAGTTTAATTGGCCGGCTATACCTTGTTCCACCTGTGGTCAGTCTCCTGTCGGGTTGTTGCGGGGTCCCTTGGGTAATTATCACGGTGGTCCGGAGTGGAGTAGTGACCCACCCGGACTATTGGTACTGCCACCCACATAAAGGGGAGATGACCCAAGGAAGGTGTGTGTGCTGTGTCGGTGCTTAGCGAGGAATCACAGAGTCTCTTTAGCATAAGTATAATCTTGTTTACTCTGAAGATACTTGAGGTTGGCAGCAGGTCATACAGCTTTGCCTTGATACAATATTTCACACTTGAGAGTAGAGAGAATACTTCTGCCTATTTTTTGACTCTTTGGTCTTTGCATCACCTATTAACCACCAGTGTCGGGTGACCCATCCTAGAGGGTGACACAAGCCCCAGACCTTGTTACCTGGGATGAGCGGAATGCTGAGGGTTCCCTGTTGAGTTCATAGGCTTCTAGCAACTTTGCTCTATCCGGATAAGTTCCTTACTTCTTTATGGATACTGTCCTGCACTGTGTTACTCTTAGTCTACGGCGTGGGTTAGGATGATCCCTGACTTGTCCTCTCTAGTGGGAGCTTAACACTGCATAGTGTGGAGTGAGGTTACTTGAGAAGAAATAGTAGGAATATACATGTGCTCCAGTCTACGTCTAGACTGCACAAGTTAGACTAGGGACCTGGCAGGAGCCAGGGCCCAACTGGACCACTGTAGAGAGCATTCTAGCTTACGTCCTTTCTCTACAGAATCCAAAGGCAAAAGACGCTACACTTCCTCTACCCATGTGACTTAGTTCCTACAACGCATGTAAGGTGTGCTGTGAGTGGGTGAGAAGTGCATATGTAAAAGTAAAGAGAGAGATGATAGAACTCTCATTGGTGTACAGAGCCATGTGGTACAATAAGCAAACAATAACCCTATGGAACCTACATCTGACTACACAAAGTTATAACAGCGACATCTTGTGGCAAAACTCTGATACTACTACATCACCACAAAAGTATAGGCTTTTACAAAGGGTGCAACCAATAGCAACACCCGTGGTGGGACACCACGTGACCACCTCAGGTACAGCCCTCAGGGGACTGCCAGCTACAACACACTGTCACCACCTCAGGTACAGCTACAGCACACTGTCACCACCTCAGGTACAGCTACAGCACACTGTCACCACCTCAGGTACAGCTACAGCACACTGTCACCACCTCAGGTACAGCTACAGCACACTGTCACCACCTCAGGTACAGCTACAGCACACTGTCACCACCTCAGGTACAGCTACAGCGCACTGTCACCACCTCAGGTACAGCTACAGCACACTGTCACCACCTCAGGTACAGCTACAGCACACTGTCACCACCTCAGGTACAGCTACAGCACACTGTCACCACCTCAGGTACAGCTACAGCGCACCGTCACCACCTCAGGTACAGCTACAGCACACTGTCACCCCCTCAGGTACAGCTACAGCATACTGTCACCACCTCAGGTACAGCTACAGCACACTGTCACCACCTCAGGTACAGCTACAGCACACTGTCACCCCCTCAGGTACAGCTACAGCATACTGTCACCACCTCAGGTACAGCTACAGCATACTGTCACCACCTCAGGTACAGCTACAGCATACTGTCACCACCTCAGGTACAGCTACAGCACACTGTCACCACCTCAGGTACAGCTACAGCACACTGTCACCCCCTCAGGTACAGCTACAGCACACCGTCACCACCTCAGGTACAGATACAGCATACTGTCACCCCCTCAGGTACAGCTACAGCATACTGTCACCACCTCAGGTACAGCCCTCAGGGGACTGCCAGCTACAGCACACTGTCACAGCTGTTATCGGGATACGGCTGTTATCAGGATAGCTATGGACAGACCTCTATAATACATACCAAACATCTGGATACAAGTATACAGGAGCTCGTCCAGTGTCGCTGCCTTTCGGAATGTACTGGATCCCATTGTTTGCTCATCAGTCATTTATACTTTTCCAAAACACCATATTTCACGCTGAGTCGTTCTTAATATTAGAGTCCTACAAGAATATGGCAGAAGAGATTATTAGCGCAGAATAGAGGATGCCAGAGGATGCCTTTACGCAGACAGATTTATCTGAAAGATTTTGGAAGCCAAAGCCAGGAACAGACTATAAACAGAGAACAGGTCATAAAGGAAAGACTGAGATTTCTCCTGTTTTCAAACCCATTCCTGGCTTTGGCTTCAAAAATCTGTCAGATAAATCTCTCTGTCTAAAGGTACCCTTATAGAGGGCCGAAGACATTGATAGCTCTAGGATAAGCCGAGGATTGTACACTGTGGTGTCTGGGGTATTTATAGTGTACTATTATAGAGCAGTGTACTATTATAGACTAGTGTACTATTATAGACTAGTGTACTATTATAGAGCAGTGTACTATTATAGACTAGTGTACTATTATAGACTAGTGTACTATTATAGAGCAGTGTACTATTATAGACCAGTGTACTATTATAGAGCAGTGTACTATTATAGACTAGTGTACTATTATAGAGCAGTGTACTATTATAGACCAGTGTACTATTATAGAGCAGTGTACTATTATAGACCAGTGTACTATTATATAGCAGTGTACTATTATAGACCAGTGTACTATTATAGAGCAGTGTACTATTATAGACCAGTGTACTATTATAGACTAGTGTACTATTATAGAGCAGTGTACTATTATAGACCAGTGTACTATTATAGAGCAGTGTACTATTATATAGCAGTGTACTATTATAGAGCAGTGTACTATTATATAGCAGTGTACTATTATAGAGCAGTGTACTATTATAGACTAGTGTACCATTATAGACTAGTGTACTATTATAGAGCAGTGTACTATTATAGACCAGTGTACTATTATAGAGCAGTGTACTATTATAGACCAGTGTACTATTATAGACTAGTGTACTATTATAGAGCAGTGTACTATTATAGACCAGTGTACTATTATAGAGCAGTGTACTATTATAGACCAGTGTACTATTATATAGCAGTGTACTATTATAGACTAGTGTACTATTATATAGCAGTGTACTATTATAGACTAGTGTACTATTATAGACCAGTGTACTATTATAGAGCAGCGTACTATTATAGACCAGTGTACTATTATATAGCAGTGTACTATTATAGAGCAGTGTACTATTATAGACCAGTGTACTATTATAGAGCAGTGTACTATTATAGACCAGTGTACTATTATATAGCAGTGTACTATTATAGAGCAGTGTACTATTATATAGCAGTGTACTATTATAGACTAGTGTACTATTATAGACTAGTGTACTATTATAGACTAGTGTACTATTATAGAGCAGTGTACTATTATAGAGCAGTGTACTATTATATAGCAGTGTACTATTATAGACTAGTGTACTATTATAGACTAGTGTACTATTATAGACTAGTGTACTATTATAGAGCAGTGTACTATTATAGACCAGTGTACTATTATATAGCAGTGTACTATTATATAGCAGTGTACTATTATAGACCAGTGTACTATTATAGAGCAGTGTACTATTATAGACTAGTGTACTATTATAGAGCAGTGTACTATTATAGACTAGTGTACTATTATAGAGCAGTGTACTATTATAGAGCAGTGTACTATTATAGACTAGTGTACTATTATAGAGCAGTGTACTATTATAGAGCAGTGTACTATTATATAGCAGTGTACTATTATAGAGCAGTGTACTATTATAGACCAGTGTACTATTATATAGCAGTGTACTATTATAGACCAGTGTACTATTATAGAGCAGTGTACTATTATAGAGCAGTGTACTATTATAGACCAGTGTACTATTATAGACTAGTGTACTATTATATAGCAGTGTACTATTATAGAGCAGTGTACTATTATAGACTAGTGTACTATTATAGACTAGTGTACTATTATATAGCAGTGTACTATTATAGACTAGTGTACTATTATAGACCAGTGTACTATTATAGACTAGTGTACTATTATAGACTAGTGTACTATTATAGACTAGTGTACTATTATAGAGCAGTGTACTATTATAGAGCAGTGTACTATTATAGACCAGTGTACTATTATAGACTAGTGTACTATTATATAGCAGTGTACTATTATAGACTAGTGTACTATTATAGACTAGTGTACTATTATAGACTAGTGTACTATTATAGAGCAGTGTACTATTATAGACCAGTGTACTATTATATAGCAGTGTACTATTATAGACTAGTGTACTATTATAGACTAGTGTACTATTATATAGCAGTGTACTATTATAGAGCAGTGTACTATTATAGACTAGTGTACTATTATATAGCAGTGTACTATTATAGAGCAGTGTACTATTATAGACTAGTGTACTATTATAGAGCAGTGTACTATTATATAGCAGTGTACTCTTACAGACTAGTGTACTATTATAGACCAGTGTACTATTATAGACTAGTGTACTATTATAGAGCAGTGTACTATTATAGACCAGTGTACTATTATAGACCAGTGTACTATTATAGACCAGTGTACTATTATAGACTAGTGTACTATTATATAGCAGTGTACTATTATAGACTAGTGTACTATTATAGAGCAGTGTACTATTATAGACCAGTGTACTATTATAGACTAGTGTACTATTATATAGCAGTGTACTATTATAGACTAGTGTACTATTATAGACCAGTGTACTATTATAGACTAGTGTACTATTATAGAGCAGTGTACTATTATAGACTAGTGTACTATTATAGAGCAGTGTACTATTATAGACCAGTGTACTATTATAGACCAGTGTACTATTATATAGCAGTGTACTATTATAGACTAGTGTACTATTATATAGCAGTGTACTATTATAGACTAGTGTACTATTATATAGCAGTGTACTATTATAGAGCAGTGTACTATTATAGAGCAGTGTACTATTATATAGCAGTGTACTATTATAGACTAGTGTACTATTATAGACTAGTGTACTATTATAGACTAGTGTACTATTATAGAGCAGTGTACTATTATAGAGCAGTGTACTATTATATAGCAGTGTACTATTATAGACTAGTGTACTATTATAGAGCAGTGTACTATTATAGAGCAGTGTACTATTATATAGCAGTGTACTATTATAGACTAGTGTACTATTATAGAGCAGTGTACTATTATAGAGCAGTGTACTATTATAGACTAGTGTACTATTATATAGCAGTGTACTATTATAGAGCAGTGTACTATTATATAGCAGTGTACTATTATAGACTAGTGTACTATTATAGAGCAGTGTACTATTATAGAGCAGTGTACTATTATATAGCAGTGTACTATTATAGACTAGTGTACTATTATAGAGCAGTGTACTATTATAGACTAGTGTACTATTATATAGCAGTGTACTATTATAGAGCAGTGTACTATTATATAGCAGTGTACTATTATAGACTAGTGTACTATTACAGAGCAGTGTACTATTATAGACCAGTGTACTATTATAGAGCAGTGTACTATTATATAGCAGTGTACTATTATAGACTAGTGTACTATTATATAGCAGTGTACTATTATAGACTAGTGTACTATTATAGAGCAGTGTACTATTATAGACTAGTGTACTATTACAGAGCAGTGTACTATTATAGACCAGTGTACTATTATAGAGCAGTGTACTATTATATAGCAGTGTACTATTATAGAGCAGTGTACTATTATAGAGCAGTGTACTATTATAGAGCAGTGTACTATTATAGACCAGTGTACTATTATATAGCAGTGTACTATTATAGAGCAGTGTACTATTATATAGCAGTGTACTATTATAGACTAGTGTACTATTATAGACCAGTGTACTATTATAGACTAGTGTACTATTATATAGCAGTGTACTATTATAGACTAGTGTACTATTATAGAGCAGTGTACTATTATAGACTAGTGTACTATTATATAGCAGTGTACTATTATAGAGCAGTGTACTATTATATAGCAGTGTACTATTATAGACCAGTGTACTATTATAGACCAGTGTACTATTATAGACTAGTGTACTATTATAGAGCAGTGTATTATAGACTAGTGTACTATTATATAGCAGTGTACTATTATAGAGCAGTGTACTATTATATAGCAGTGTACTATTATAGACTAGTGTACTATTACAGAGCAGTGTACTATTATAGACTAGTGTACTATTATAGAGCAGTGTATTATAGAGCAGTGTACTATTATATAGCAGTGTACTATTATAGAGCAGTGTACTATTATAGACCAGTGTACTATTATATAGCAGTGTACTATTATAGACCAGTGTACTATTATATAGCAGTGTACTCTTACAGACTAGTGTACTATTATAGAGCAGTGTACTATTATAGACTAGTGTACTATTATATAGCAGTGTACTATTATAGAGCAGTGTACTATTATAGACCAGTGTACTATTATAGAGCAGTGTACTATTATAGACTAGTGTACTATTATATAGCAGTGTACTCTTACAGACTAGTGTACTATTATAGAGCAGTGTACTATTATAGACTAGTGTACTATTATATAGCAGTGTACTATTATAGAGCAGTGTACTATTATAGACCAGTGTACTATTATAGAGCAGTGTACTATTATAGACTAGTGTACTATTATATAGCAGTGTACTATTATAGACTAGTGTACTATTATAGAGCAGTGTACTATTATAGAGCAGTGTACTATTATAGACTAGTGTACTATTATATAGCAGTGTACTATTATAGAGCAGTGTACTATTATAGAGCAGTGTACTATTATAGACTAGTGTACTATTACAGAGCAGTGTACTATTATAGACTAGTGTACTATTATAGAGCAGTGTATTATAGACTAGTGTACTATTATAGAGCAGTGTACTATTATAGAGCAGTGTACTATTATAGACCAGTGTACTATTATATAGCAGTGTACTCTTACAGACTAGTGTACTATTATAGAGCAGTGTACTATTATAGACTAGTGTACTATTATATAGCAGTGTACTATTATAGACCAGTGTACTATTATAGACCAGTGTACTATTATATAGCAGTGTACTATTATAGACTAGTGTACTATTATATAGCAGTGTACTATTATAGAGCAGTGTACTATTATATAGCAGTGTACTATTATATAGTAGTGTACTATTATAGACCAGTGTACTATTATATAGCAGTGTACTATTATAGAGCAGTGTACTCTTACAGACTAGTGTACTATTATATAGTAGTGTACTATTATAGACCAGTGTACTATTATAGACCAGTGTACTATTATATAGCAGTGTACTCTTACAGACTAGTGTACTCTTACAGACCAGTGTACTATTATAGACAAGTGTACTATTATAGAGCAGTATATATGCGAATGTGAAATTATATATGCAAATTTAAAACCTGTGGCACGCCACTTTAAGAAGTACCATGATTGCAATCCTCGCCTTCTAAAAGTTAGAGGCATTGACAAGATGAATATAGAAGTCAGGGGGGGAGATTGGAACACTCGTCTGGCTCAATGTGAAGCCAAGTGGATTTGGAAGCTAAAAACAGTATATCCCTTGGGTATGAATGAGGTTCTGAGCTCCGTTTCTGAGTTAAGGTGCTAGATCCTAAGTTTTCTTCTCCAAGTCCCATTTTGTTTTTAAGTTTTTAAATGTATTAATCATTTTTAACTGAACCATTTTCTTTTTTCTCTCTTTCTTGTAGTGTAGAATTGTCTCTCCCACCCTCAATACTGCAGCATGGATGTTTGTGATAATACGTATGAAGTTGAATAAGGATTGAAGAACTCCCCTCAAGGATTTTCTCCCCTTTTTTTTCCCCTATTCACACTATGCGTTTTTTTGCACCTGATGCGTTTTTTGCTTTTTTGTGATGTTTGCACTGCACTTTAACTTTGCACATAACATGACAAATTGTTCTTTCACAATTGATTGATTTTGCACTTAATACACGTTTTTGACACATAGATCATCCACACTTGACACCGTTTTTTAGGTCACATGCATTTTACACTTTTGTTATAAATTTATCACCGCACATTCATTTTTTTTTATACCTATTATACACACTCTTCATATTTATACATATATTTGTTGTTAATGCGCCTAAGCACTTTCCACTAGAATATGTTCATATAGTGATTTGAATTCATACTTTAATATTTATTTATTATATTTATATACATGATAAAGAAATTTTATGTAAAACATTTTTTTAGTTTGCACATTCACTAGTTTTCATATTTTGTTCACACTAGTACACACTGCACTTTATTGTTCACAATCTAGTTTGTCCACAATTGAACCACTATAGCACTGATTGTATTTTTACTTTTAATGAGGGGACATCACACATCCTGCCTGCATGTTTACTCCAATAGATTATCCGTGGCAGTGCGCATGCCCAAAGGACTACTCTGTCTGCGGTGCGCGGTGGCCCACATGATCGGCGCCACGGTCATGGTACCAAATGATCATGTGACCGGCAACGCCAGATCACGTGATCGGGGCCATGACGCTGCTTCCGGTTGGGCCGCGGCGCACTCGTAGTGATGAGATGGAGGACGGAACATGCGCCGAATCAGCCACAGGTGTTGAGTAAGTAATAATGGAGAGTGATTGGTGGGATGATACTATTTATACCCTTATCGGATTGGACGTCGTCACCCCCGGACAAAGGCAAAGAAACGCGCGTCGGGGTGGTGGCGTCCTGGAGGATACACACTGTATTTTACTGCAAAAGGTATCTGACTGGCTGGATCTCTAGATGTGGTGGGGCAATAATAGTAGATGAAGGGTGGATAGGAGATTCACTAACTGGGTGTAGGTCTACTTTATACATTGAATGCACTAGCACTTTATTTTTTATATATCTATTGAGTGTCCTACTGTATGATATTTTAGAATATTTCCCCCTGTGTTGTGATGTAGGTTGTTGGTCAGGGATACCACCCTATGTAATTTGGCAACAATAGAAACACCTCCGTTCTTTTTAATGTTTGGTTTGTCTTTTTTTTTTATAAATTGTTTTAACATATATTCAATAAAGATCTAAAAGTTTTTTGCTACGAAGAATCAGCATCTGTTCTTTTTTTGGTTGTAGTTTGTAGTAGCTGTAGTAGCAGTACAACAACTTTGCAATAGACCTAAATTGATTGGCACGTATATTTTACAGGACTATAGGCATTGCACATAGACAAAACCATGAACTTATTACAGAGCAGTGTCACAGAACAGCCGCTGCCTGTAAAGTTCATCCTGGCCGGTACTGCAGTAATGGCTTGATGAACTTAATTCATTTTCAATTGGAATGCGGGCACTTTCAGGTGTATGTATATATATATGACATTGGGGTGTATATATATTACATTTGGGTGTACATATATTACATTTGGCTGCATGTATATTACATTCGGGTTTGTATATATTACATTCGGGTGTATATATATATATATTTAATTTGGGTGTATGTATATTACATTCGGGTGTGTATATATTACATTCGGGTGTGCATATATTACATTTGGGTGTATATATATATTACATTCGGATATATATATATATATATATATATATATATATATGTGACGGGGCGATTATCAGAGAACACACGGGGATGGAGTAACTTATAGAAAA
>NC_091468.1:73738520-73748520 GCF_027789765.1 Dendropsophus ebraccatus | reverse complement strand
ACAATCCACTTACTCTATATGTCCCCCGTCCTCATGCAGTCCCCGGCCCGGTCCCTAGGAAGCCCACCCCTATAGCTGCACAATCCACTTACTCTATATGTCCCCCCACCATCATCGCTCAGGATTTGTCCTCTGCCCTTAGTATTTGGCGGCTGGCCTCGGCATTTGGCGGCTACGGGGAGGATTCATCGAGTAATTGTCAGTTTTCTATGGCTTCCATACAATCTATCACCAGACAATTGTTTGTCCCCCCATGGAACCTTCTCTCTGGGTGATATGACCCCCAGGATGAGGGTCATCTATACACAGAAATTCTGCATTGACTGGAAAGGCTAATGATGGGGAAACCGAGGAATGTAGGAGAATTATAAGGTTATAATGTGCAGGTCATCTAAGGGGATCATAATGAGTTAACATTGGTGCCAATCTTAAAAGTCACTAAAGGTGCCTATACACTCATATAGACTCATATAGACTCATATACACTTATATACACTCATATACACATATATATATATATATATATATATATATATATATATATACATATATATACATATATATATATACATATATATACACACACACACATATATATAAACACACCATACATATATATACACATATACATACATACACTCACCGGCCACTTTATTAGGTACACCATGCTAGTAACGGGTTGGACCCCCTTTTGCCCTCAGAACTGCCCCAATTCTTGGTGGCATAGATACAACAAGGTGCTGGAAGCTTCCTCAGAGATTTTGGTCCATAGTGACATGATGACATCACACAGTTGCTGCAGATTTGTCGGCTGCACATCCATGATGCCAATCTCCCGTTCCACCACATCCCAAAGATGCTCTATTGGATTGAGATCTGGTGACTGTGGAGGCCATTGGAGTTCAGTGACCTCATTGTCATGTACAAGAAACCAGTCTGAGATGATTCTAGCTTTATGACATGGCGCATTATCCTGCTGAAAGTCGCCATCAGATGTTGGGTCCATTGTGGTCATAAAGGGATGGACATGGTCAGCAACAATACTCAGGTAGGCTGTGGCGTTGCAACCATGCTCAATTGGTACCAAGGGGCCCAAAATGTGCCAAGAAAATATTCCCCACACCATGACACCACCACCGCCAGCCTGAACCGTTGATACAAGGCAGGATGGATCCATGCTTTCATGTTGTTGACGCCAAATTCTGACCCTACCATCCGAATGTCGCAGCAGAAATCGAGACTCATCAGACCAGGCAACGTTTTTCCAATCTTCTACTGTCCAATTTCGATGAGCTTGTGCAAATTGTAGCCTCAGTTTCCTGTTCTTAGCTGAGCGGAGTGGCCCCCGGTGTGGTCTTCTGCTGCTGTAGCCCATCTGCCTCAGAGTTGGGCGTACTGTGCGCTCAGAGATGCTCTTCTGCCTACCTTGGCTGTAACGGTTGGCTATTTGAGTCACTGTTGCCTTTCTATCAGCTGGAACCAGGGGCGCCGCAATCATGAGGCGACCTGAGTCGTCTGCCTCAGGCGGCGCCACCAGCTGTCTTCATGGGGGCGGCATTCAGTGGCAGATTATAATATGAGCGGTTCGGGCGGCCGCCCACATTATAATCCGCCACTGATCGTACCATGTACCGGAGTCCCCCCGCGCCCGGACAGCATCTGTAATGAATCAGCCGCGCGGCGCTTATGAATACAGTCTCCTCCGCTCACAGCATCTCATTACAGATGCTGTCCGGGCGCGGGGGGACTCCGGTAAATGCATTCCACGTCCGTGATCCGTCAGGATCACGGAACGTGGGAATGCAGCCTTAGTCCCCCGGCTGATGTGCGGCTGCCGGAGGTGTCCCATCCTGTCTCCAGCAGCGCGCGCATCAGAGAGATCCCCGTGCGCCGGAAGTCACAGCCACAGGCGCACGGGGAGCTCTCTGATGCGCGCGCTGCCGGGGATAGGACGGGACACCCCGGGCAGCCGCACATCAGCCGGGGACCAGACCAGAGAGGCTCGACGGGGGGAAGGACGGCAGGTGAGTTGTGTGCTGTTTGTTGTTTTTGTTTTATCTGCTGTGCAGGGGGGGGGGGGGGGGAGAGGGGGACCATCTATAAGGTAGGGGGGGAAGGGACCATCTATAAGGGAGGGGGGAAAGAGGGGGACGATCTATAAGGTAGGGGGAGAGGGAAGAGGGGGACCATCTATAGGGGGGGGGGAAGGGGACCATCTATAAGGGAGGGGGGAAAGAGGGGGACCATCTATAAGGGGGGGACCATCTATAAGGGAGGGGGGAAAGAGGGGGACCATCTATAAGGGGGGGACCATCTATAAGGGAGGGGGGAAAGAGGGGGACCATCTATAAGGGAGGGGGGAGAGGGGGACCATCTATAAGGGGGGGGAAGAGGGGGACCATCTATAAGGGGGGGGAGAGAGGGAAGAGGGGGACCATCTATAAGGGGGGGGGGAAGAGGGGGACCATCTATAAGGGAGGGGAAAGAGGGGGACCATCTATAAGGGAGGGGGGAGAGGGGGACCATCTATAAGGTAGGGGGGGAAGAGAGGGACCATCTATAAGGGGGGACCATCTATAAGGGAGGGGGAGAGGGAAGAGGGGGACCATCTATAAGGGGGGGGGGAGAGGGGGGACCATCTATAAGGGGGGGAGAGAGGGAAGAGGGGGACCATCTATAAGGGGGGGGGGAGAGGGGGACCATCTATAAGGGGGGGGAGAGAGGGAAGAGGGGGACCATCTATAAGGGGGGGGGGAGAGGGGGACCATCTATAAGGGAGGGGAAAGAGGGGGACCATCTATAAGGGAGGGGGGAGAGGGGGACCATCTATAAGGGAGGGGGGAGAGGGGGACCATCTATAAGGGAGGGGGGAGAGGGGGACCATCTATAAGGGAGGGGAAGAGGGGGACCATCTATAAGGGGGGGAAGAGGGGGACCATCTATAAGGGGGGGAGAGGGGACCATCTCCTAAAAGATCAGCACCCTCCTCTCCTGACATCCTCTGTGCTGCTGTGACCTCTCCTAAAAGATCAGCACCCTCCTCTCCTGACATCCTCTGTGCTGCTGGGACTTCTCCTATAGGATTAGCACCCTCCTCTCCTGACATCCTCTGTGCTGCTGGGACCTCTCCTATAGGATTAGCACCCTCATCTCCTGACATCCTCTGTGCTGCTGGGACCTCTCCTATAGGATTAGCCCCCTCCTCTCCTGACATCCTCTGTGCTGCTGGGACCTCTCCTATAGGATTAGCCCCCTCCTCTCCTGACATCCTCTGTGCTGCTTGGACCTCTCCTATAAAGTCAGCCCCTCCTCTCCTGACATCCTCTGTGCAGAAAGGGACCAAACATTATGTTTATTGGGGACAGCAGTGGGGGGGGGGGGCAGTAGTGGATTATAATGTGGGCGGATTGACGGGGGGGGGGGGGGGGCGTCATTCTATAGTTCGCCTCGGGCAGCAGAGAGGCTAGAATCACCCCTGGCTGGAACCAGTCTGCCCATTCTCCTCTGACCTCTGGCATCAACAAGGCATTTCCGCCCACAGAACGGCCGCTCACTGGATGGTTTTTCTTTTTCGGACCATTCTCTGTAAACCCTAGAGATGGTTGTGCGTGAAAATCCCAGTAGATCAGCAGTTTCTGAAATACTCAGACCAGCCCTTCTGGCACCAACAACCATGCCACGTTCAAAGGCCCTCAAATCACCTTTCTTCCCCATACTGATGCTCGGTTTGAACTGCAGGAGATTGTCTTGACCATGTCTACATGCCTAAATGCACTGAGTTGCCGCCATGTGATTGGCTGATTAGAAATTGAGTGGTAACGTGCAGTTGGACAGGTGTACCTAATAAAGTGGCCGGTGAGTGTATATATATATATATATATATATATATATATATATATATATACATACACACACATACATACACACACACACACACCATACATTATATATATATATATATATATATATATATATATATATATATATACACACACACACACACACACACACACACACTACCGTTCAAAAGTTTGGGCTCACCCAACCAATTTAGTGTTTTCCATGAAAAGTCACACTTCATCAACCCATATACGTTGTGAAATGATTAGTAAATAGAGATAAGACATTGACAAGGTTAGAAATAATGATTTGTATGTGAAATAACATTGTTCTTCCATCACACTTTGCTTCCGTCCCAGAATCCTCCTTTTGCAGCAATTCCAGCATTGCCCACCTTTGGCATTCTAGCTATTAATCTGTTGGGGTAAGCTGGAGAAATTGCCCCCCACGCTTCTAGAAGCAGCTCCCACAAGTTGGATTGGTTGGATGGGCACTTCTGGCGTACCATACGGTCCAGCTGCTCCCACAACAGCTCAATGGGGTGGTGATCTGGTGACTGCGCTGGTCTTCTAAGGGTTTTCTAATCATCAATTAGCCTTCTGAGCCAATGAGCAAACACATTGTACCATTAGAAGACTGGAGTGATAGTTGCTGGAAATGGGCCTCTATACACCTATGTAGATATTGCACCAAACACCAGACATTTGCAGCTAGAATAGTCACTTACCACATTAGCAATGTATAGAGGGGATCGGTTTACAGTTAGGACTGGTTTAAAGTTATCTTCATTGAAAAGTACAGCGCTTTTCCTTCAAAAATAAGGACATTTCAATGTGACCCCAAACTTTTGAACAGTAGTGTGTATATATATATATATATACACATACACACACACAGACACACACCATACATATATATATACACAAACACACACCATACATATATACACACACCATATATATATATACACACACCATATATATATATATATATATATATATATATATATACACACGCACACCATACATAATATATATATATATATATATATATATATATACACACATACACACAGACACACACCATACATATATATATACATATATTTGTGTCCTGACCTCCATTTGTTCTGACTCCTTCGTTGTGTCCTGACTCCTCTGTTGTGTGAATGACAGCTTCTGTGTGGAGGATCGGTTACTATTTCTGTCCCTCACTGGAGGTTTTCACTAAACATTAACAGTGACCGGCGGCCTGGAACGCTGCATCCTTTACACTCACCTTACATATATACACACACCATACACACGCATATATAAAAATGTATACCAATAAAACACAACAATCACTGAACTCAGGGAGAACAGTGAAAAATTCAAATGGAGTACTCAATTACGAGTCTCCATTGATTGTCCCCTACAAAATTTGAATATGCAGAGAAGGAGTCCGTGGAGCCTCAGTTACGAGTCTCAAAACACGGGAATAGCCAGATCTCCCTCTCTCCAGAGAAGGAAGCCCATTGCCAAAGGGCGCCTCCTAGTGGGGAGAGCACCAAACCACCCTGATACGTAGTCCCTCAGGTCCTCACTCTGTTACCAGCTTTGGGACCTAAATAGGGAAACACCAGGGTGGCCCCTGTAAGTCAAAGTCTAACTCTGTGAATAGTATAACGACATAAGACAAGGGTTACCAAGGCCGGGCATCCATCCACAGACTGCAGTTTCGGGGTATTTGCCCCTCGTCAGTGTGGAGCAGGATTCTGGCTACTGGGGCAATGATAAATAGACCAACAAAACACAACAATCACTGAACTCAGGAAGAACAGCGGAAAAATCCAATGGATCCAAGTGGCCACCCTGGTGTTTTTCTATTTGGGTCTCAAAGCTTGCAACAGAGTGAGGACCTGAGGGACTACGTATCAGGGTGGTTTGGTGCTCTCCCCACTAGGAGGCGCCCCTTGGCGATGGGCTTCCTTCTCTGGAGAGAGGGATATCTTTCTATTCTCGCGTTTTGAGACTCGTAACTGAGACTCCACAGACCCTTCTTTGTGTGTGTGTGTGTGTGTGTATGTATATATATATATATATATATATATATATATATATATATATATATACACACACACACACACACACACTAATATATATATATATATATATATATATATATATATATATATATATATATATACACACACACACACACCTATTACTCTGGTATCTATATCATCCTTGTGGTGAATACACACACACACACCATACATATATACACTCACATACTTATTACTCCGGTGTCCACATGACCCTTGTGGTAAGTACACACATATATACACTCACACATTTACATACCTCCCAACTTTTGCAAAGAGCAAAGAGGGACATGTGCGCCGCGGTCCGCATAGCCACGCCCTCATAGCGACCCTCCATAGCCACGCCCCCATAGCCACTCCCCTAGTCACCACATGCTGCTGACTGAATAGTGCCTTATACAGTATCCAATCCCGCCAAAAATGCCCTATATAGTATCCAATGCCCCCATATAGTGCCCCACATAGTGTCCAATCCCCATATAGTGCCCCACATAGAATCCAATCCCCCACATAGTGTCCAATCCACCACATAGTGCCCCACATAGAATCCAATCCCCCACATAGTGCCCCACATAGAATCCAATCCCCCACATAGTGCCCCACATAGAATCCAATCCCCCACATAGTATCCAATGCCCCCACATAGTGCCCCACATAGTAGCCAATGCCCCCATATAGTGCCCCACATAGTAGCCAATGCCCCCATATAGTGCCCCACATAGTAGCCAATGCCCCCATATAGTGCCCCACATAGTAGCCAATCCCTATATAGTGCCCCACATAGTAGCCAATCCCCCCAGTAGCCAATCCCCCCATATAGTGCCCCACATAGTAGCCAATCCCCATATAGTGCCCCACATAGTAGCCAATCCCCATATAGTGCCCCACATAGTAGCCAATCCCCCATATAATGCCCCACATAGTAGCCAATCCCCCCACATAGTAGCCAATCCCCCATATAGTGCCCCACATAGTAGCCAATCCCCCCACATAGTAGCCAATCCCCCATATAGCGCCCCACAGAGTAGCCAATCCCCCATAGAGTGCCCCACATAGTAGCCAATCCCTCCATATAGTGCCCCACATAGTAGCCAATCCCTCCATATAGTGCCCCACATAGTAGCCAATCCCCCATAGAGTGCCCCACATAGTAGCCAATCCCTCCATATAGTGCCCCACATAGTAGCCAATCCCTCCATATAGTGCCCCACATAGTAGCCAATCCCCCATAGAGTGCCCCACATAGTAGCCAATGCCCCCATATATGCCCCACATAGTAGCCAATCCCCCATTTATGCCCCACATAGTAGCCAATCCCCCATTTATGCCCCACATAGTAGCCAATCCCCCATATATGCCCCACATCGTAGCCAATCCCCCCATATAGTGCCCCACATAGTAGCCAATCCCCCATATATGCCCCACATAGTAGCCAATGCCCCCATATATGCCCCACATAGTAGCCAATCCCCCATATAGTGCCCCACATAGTAGCCAATCCCCATATAGTGCCCCACATAGTAGCCCATCCCCCATATATGCCCCACATAGTATCCAATCCCCATATAGTGCCCCACATAGTATCCAATCCCCATATAGTGCCCCACATAGTAGCCAATCCCCATATAGTGCCCCACATAGTAGCCAATCCCCCATATAATGCCCCACATAGTAGCCAATCCCCCCACATAGTAGCCAATCCCCCATATAGTGCCCCACATAGTAGC
This sequence comes from Dendropsophus ebraccatus, assembly GCF_027789765.1. Classification (NCBI taxonomy): domain Eukaryota; kingdom Metazoa; phylum Chordata; class Amphibia; order Anura; family Hylidae; genus Dendropsophus; species Dendropsophus ebraccatus. The sequence goes on along the minus strand of NC_091468.1, from coordinate 73,740,867 downwards.
CAATCCCCCACATAGTAGCCAATCCCCCATATAGCGCCCCACAGAGTAGCCAATACCTCCCCTTTGTGTGGCCCGACCAGAAAAACAATAAACCAGTAACTCACCTGTCCTCCGGTCCCAGCAGCTCCTCTCCCGGCAGAGCGCGCACTCCCATCATCCTCCGGGGCAGGCAGCGGGGTACAGAGTCACTGACTGTACCGGAAGTGATTCCTGATAGAGGCTGCAGGTCACTTCCGGCACAGTCAGTGTCTGTATACCCCGCTGCCCGCCCCGGAGGATGACGGGAGTGCACGCTCTGCCGGGAGAGGAGCTGCTGGGACCGGCGGACAGGTGAGTTACTGGTTTATTGTTTTTTGCTGGGGCCACATATAATGCGGGACACGGGGGGCCGTTCCGGGACCGCGGGACAGCACCCCGAAAATGGGGCTGTCCCGCGAAATCTGGGACGGTTGGGAGGTATGCATTTATTACTCCGGTGTCTACATGACCCTTGTGGTTAGTATACACACACACCACACATATATACACTTACACACTTATTACTCCAGTATCTACATGATCCTTGTGGTGAGTACACTTAGCCATACATATATACACTTATAACATAAGCGAAATTAGGGGGGGGCATGGGGGCAGTGGCTCCTGGGCCCACACTGGCAGGGACCCACTGAGGTCTCAGAGGCTTAATGCTGTCTGCAAAAGCTTTTTCTTTTGCAGACAGCCTGCAGAGCGATGAGGAAGGACCTGTGGTGACATCATAAGGGGGAGGGGCTGAGAACTGGAGAGGATTCTTATGGATGAAGGACCTGTGGTGACATCATAAGGGGGAGGGGCTTAGAACTGGAGAGGATTCTTATGGATAAAGGACCTGTGGTGACATCATAAGGGGGCAGGGCTGAGAACTGGAGAGGATTCTTGTGGATGAAGGACCTGTGGTGATGTCATGAGGGGGCGGGGCTGAGAACGGGAGAAGATGCTGGTGCATGAAGGACATGTGCTCATTGTCCTCTTATAACTCCTCCTGTAATGTGATTGATAGATAGATAGATAGATAGATAGATAGATAGATAGGAGATAGATAGATAGATAGGAGATAGATAGATAGATAGAGAAAAAGCCGTGGCACTGGAAATTCAGTGGAAAAAATAAGTGTTTTTTATTCGTCACGATGAGATGTATTTGTCACGATCACGTATCTCCTTTTGCTTATGTATTTTGTTTACCTGCTGTTGCTGTGATACACTAATTAATGATTTGTAACCACTGATTTTTGACCTTGTTTGCTGTGTATAAAATGCACACTTTGCCATATGTACCATTGACACTGCTTGAAAAAGACCTCATAGCGAGGTCGAAACGTTGCGGTTTTGGGCGAATAAAAAACACTTATTTTTTCCACTGAATTTCGAGTGCCACAGCTTTTTCTATTTGTATACTTTAGCACCTGTGGTCGCAAGGGTGCATGCTGGAAGGCACCGAACTATACTTATAAAAAGGAGTGCTGCACTAATAGACTTTTTTTGTATAGATAGATAGATAGTAACAAGGATAGGAGATAGATAGATAGATAGATAGATAGATAGATAATGGATATCTAGCAGCTCATCACATATCTTGGATTGTACATGTAAGAGCACAACCAGCTCACCCCTTTGAGGCTATGTTCACACTGCGTATGTTTCCGGGCGTAGTGCAAACCTTGATTATATGAACGTAGTTTTGAGGTTGATGCGTTCGCTTGAAAGTATACGATATACGCCCGCACAGTGCACACTACGTATGAGCTTACGGCCGGATAGTATACGGCGCCGTGAAAAATGAACAAGACTATTGTTTGAGGACGGAAATGTTTGCACTCACGGCCGTGGATTTCCATGCGGTCCCGTACGGAGAACTTATTTCAGCCAAATTGAACTTGATTTTTCGATCGAAAAGGTTCTGTGTGTTTTATTGGGCGAAGATTTCCAAGTAAATGACCTGCCTCAGATCGCTTCGAATCAAGCTAGGGAAGCATAACTCTACTACGGGCGTATGTTCGCGGTGCGTACGCATCTGGCCGCATGTCGATTTTTCCCACGCCCGTAGTTTCAGCTGCACATGTACGGCGGCGTACGAAATGCGGCCGGACTCATACGCAGTGTGAACATAGCCTTAATGTCTAAAAACTTATTACCTATACCACTATTATTTTTAGGCAAAGATAATCTGGTTAAAAGGGTTCTCCAGAATTAAGAAAAAAAAAAAACATAGTTGCTTTCTTCCAAAACAGCGCCACCCCTGCTCTTAGGTTGTGTGTGGTATCACAGCTTGGCACTATTCACTTCAGTCGAATACCACACACAAACTG
>NC_091468.1:73678520-73736020 GCF_027789765.1 Dendropsophus ebraccatus | reverse complement strand
GCAATATGGTCAGGGGCCGGCGGCTAGCAAGGGAGGTCAGAAAGCAAGGCAAAAGGATCAGAGACATACAGATAATAGCAGAACCACAAGCGGGAAGAGACGCGCTCAATAACCAGCAATGAGAACACAGACTGGGTTAGTTATATAGGAGGCCGGGGATCTGATCCAGGACATAATTGGACCATCCCCCTGATCGCCAAGCACAGACACCTGAGAACACAACAGATCACTGGCAGGAAGACCTGTCACTCACAGCAGAACCAAAACACAGATTAACCCTGACATGGCCAGACAGAATTCAGCAGGTGAAGTCGGGTGTGTCTCCAAACCAAGTGATCAGATAGTGTTCACACACAGCAAAACAAAACACAGAAACAGGATACAAGAAAATCAGCGCCTTCTCGGCCGCACAGCACAAGCCGAGGGGCCCATAACACTCCGCAGAGATACCATCCTAACTGGAACTCTCTCTATTCTTTACTGTAAGAGCAGTGACACTATGGAACCCTCTAAATTTGTTACTGTAAGAGCAGTGACACTATGGAACTTTATATTCTTTACTGTAAGAGCAGTTCCACAATGGAACGCTCTCTATTCTTTACTGTAAGAGCAGCGAGACTATGGAACCCTCTATATTTGTTACTGTAAGAGCAGTGCCACCATAGGACTCTCTGTATTCTTTACTGTAAGAGCAGGGACACTATGGAACTAGGAATTATTCTGATCACCATAGTGGGGTCGGGAGGGAATTTTCTCCCTGTGATGGGGTAATTGTCATCTGCCTTATGAAGGTTTTTGCCTTGCTCTGGATCCACACAGTTGGTTTCTGTAGGTTGAACTTAATGGACTTTTTTTTAGCCTTATTAGCTATGATACTATGATAATATTCAGAATCACTAGCGGTTTAAAAAATGTGCTCATCTATACTTACCTGTCTGCACTCACCTGGTGTCCTTCTCCCCGGTGCCCCCCACAACCCCAAAAATCCTGTTCAGCCAATCACTGGCTGAGATGGGACAGCGCTGTGACCAGTGATTGGCTCAGGTGTCTCGAGACAAGAGTGACAGCACGCTCAGCCAATCACTGGCACGGTGTCAATCACTGACTGGAGGCGGCTGGACCCCGGAGGACACCTGAGGAGCTCAGACAGGCTCAGCCATCTCTCTCAACTAGTTATGAACTTTGCTGGAGCTATTTGCCGGAGTACCCCTTTAAAGTAGAGCACTTTAGTTATCGCAGCTCTAACTGCTACTCTGTCCTGACCCAGCCATGTAAAGGGAAATTAAAGTCAAATGACAGACATTGAGTCTTAAGGCCCCCATACACTTTATCCTAATGGAGACCAAATCTGGAGCCTGGCGGCAGGTTGGGCTGTTGGTATAAACAAATGATGTTGGTGGATACGAAGTTGGGGGTGATGAAATTTCACTGCCTGATTTCTTTGTTCTTGGAAAGATAAGCTGCTGACAGAACTGTGTCTGCAGCTTGCAGAACAATTGTTCAGCTGGCAGTTATTGTTAATTGTATAAGTGTATGTAAGTGTATATATATAATATATATATATATATATATATATATATATATATATATATATATATATGTGGTGTTGTGTGTGAGCATATATGTGTGTATGTGGTGTTATGTGTGTGTATATATATATATATGTGGTGTTGTGTGTGAGTATATATTATGTGTGTATGTGGTATTGTGTGTGTGTGTGTGTGTGTATGTATATATATATATATATATATATATATATATATATATGTATGTGGTGTTGTGTGTGAGTATATATGTGTGTATGTGGTGTTATGTGTGTGTGTGTGTATATATATATATATGTATATGTGGTGATGTATGTGTGTATATATATATATATATATATATATATATATATATATATATATATATATATATATATATATATATATATAATGTGTGTGTATGTGGTGTTATGTGAGTATAAGTCGGATCATGAGACGCCAGGAGCTGCAGCGTGATTAGCAGCCGCTCATATGACTCGGTAAGAATGTGCCCGGGGGATCGGGAGCCTGTAACCTCCTCACACATCCCCTCACAGATCCCCTCATAGATCTCCTCACACATCCCCTCACAGATCCCCCTCACACATCCCCTCATAGATCTCCTCACACATCCCCTCATAGATCTCCCCACACATCCCCTCACAGATCTCCTCACACATCCCCTCATAGATCTCCTCACACATTCCCTCACAGATCTCCTCACAGATCTCCTCATAGATCTCCTCACACATCTCCTCACACATCCCCTCATAGATCTCCTCACACATCCCCTCATAGATCTCCTCACACATCCCCTCACAGATCTCCTCACACATCCCCTCATAGATCTCCTCACACATCCCCCTCATAGATCTCCTCACACATCCCCCTCATAGATCTCCTCACACATCCCCTCACAGATCTCCTCACACATCCCCGCACAGATCTCCTCACACATCCCCTCATAGATCTCCTCACACATCCCCTCACAGATCTCCTCACACATCCCCTCACACATCCCCTCATAGATCTCCTCACACATCCCCTCACAGATCTCCTCACACATCCCCTCATAGATCTCCTCACACATCCCCTCACAGATCTCCTCACACATCCCCTCATAGATCTCCTCACACATCCCCTCACACATCCCCTCACAGATCTCCTCACACATCCCCTCATAGATCTCCTCACACATCCCCTCACAGATCTCCTCACACATCCCCTCACAGATCTCCTCACACATCCCCTCATAGATCTCCTCACACATCCCCTCATAGATCTCCTCACATATCCCCCTCATAGATCTCCTCACACATCCCCGCACAGATCTCCTCACACATCCCCTCATAGATCTCCTCACACATCCCCTCACAGATCTCCTCACACATCCCCTCACACATCCCCTCATAGATCTCCTCACACATCCCCTCACAGATCTCCTCACACATCCCCTCATAGATCTCCTCACACATCCCCTCATAGATCTCCTCACATATCCCCCTCATAGATCTCCTCACACATCCCCGCACAGATCTCCTCACACATCCCCTCATAGATCTCCTCACACATCCCCTCACACATCTCCTCACACATCCCCTCACACATCCCCTCATAGATCTCCTCACACATCCCCTCACACATCCCCTCATAGATCTCCTCACACATCCCCTCACAGATCTCCTCACACATCCCCCTCATAGATCTCCTCACACATCCCCCTCATAGATCTCCTCACACATCCCCCTCATAGAGTTATATACAGTGTATACCAGTTATATATACAGTGTATACCAGTTATATACAGTGTGCACCAGTTATATACAGTGTATACCAGTTATATACAGTGTATACCAGTTATATACAGTGTGCACCAGTTATATACAGTGTATACCAGTTATATACAGTGTGCACCAGTTATATACAGTGTATACCAGTTATATACAGTGTGTACCAGTTATATATACAGTGTATACCAGTTATATATACAGTGTATACCAGTTATATACAGTGTGCACCAGTTATATGCAGTGTATACCAGTTATATACAGTGTATACCAGTTATATACAGTGTGCACCAGTTATATACAGTGTATACCAGTTATATACAGTGTATACCAGTTATATATACAGTGTATACCAGTTATATATACAGTGTATACCAGTTATATACAGTGTATACCAGTTATATACAGTGTATACCAGTTATATACAGTGTATACCAGTTATATACAGTGTATACCAGTTATATACAGATCATAGATCCCCTCACACATCCCCTCATAGATCCCCTCACACATCATCCCCTCATAGATCCCCTCACACATCCCCTCATAGATCTCCTCACACATCCCCGCCGCATAAACTCCACAGGAGGTACAGGAACCCTCCCGGTATATACAGTATCCCGGTATACAGCTGCAGATAGGACGGAACCCTCCCGGTATATACAGTATCCCGGTATACAGCTGCAGATAGGACGGAACCCTCCCGGTATATACAGTATCCCGGTATACAGCTGCAGATAGGACGGAACCCTCCCGGTATATACAGTATCCCGGTATACAGCTGCATATAGGACGGAACCCTCCCGGTATATACAGTATCCCGGTATACAGCTGCAGATAGGACGGAACCCTCCCGGTATATACAGCATCCCGGTATACAGCTGCAGATAGGACGGAACCCTCCCGGTATATACAGTATCCCGGTATACAGCTGCAGATAGGACGGAACCCTCCCGGTATATACAGTATCCCGGTATACAGCTGCAGATAGGACGGAACCCTCCCGGTATATACAGCATCCCGGTATACAGCTGCAGATAGGACGGAACCCTCCCGGTATATACAGCATCCCGGTATACAGCTGCATATAGGACGGAACCCTCCCGGTATATACAGTATCCCGGTATACAGCTGCAGATAGGACGGAACCCTCCCGGTATACAGATAGGAAGAAGGGAAAGTTATCAAACTGCGGCCGCCTCTAAGATTAGACGAATCGCGTGCGATTGTGCCCTGAAGCCGCGGACCCCGTCCCATTAACTCCTTCATAACCACAGGGCAGCCATAACCCCGGGCGGCGGCACCTACCTGTCCTGGGGGTTCGGGCGCACACAAGGAGAACAGCGGGAAAACAACGACCGGAGAGACGAGCGGCGACATCCCGGTACTTACCGTCCCTGTCAGCGCGGAGGCATCACCCACATCCCGGTACTTACCGTCCCTGTCAGCGCGGAGGCATCACCCACATCCCGGTACTTACCGTCCCTGTCAGCGCGGAGGCATCACCCACATCCCGGTACTTACCGTCCCTGTCAGCGCGGAGGCATCACCCACATCCCGGTACTTACCGTCCCTGTCAGCGCGGAGGCATCACCCACATCCCGGTACTTACCGTCCTGTCAGCGCGGAGGCATCACCCACATCCCGGCTTCCCCTCTGCTCGTGTATGAAGTGATCAGCTGTTTCCTCAGCCGCCTCTCCCCCCAGTCACGTGCTCCTCCCCGACCAATCCCCGGAGCCGCACAATGTACCAGGAGGGCCACACTGGGAGAGGCAGCACAGACCACCAGGGGCCCCTCATGTGTATGATGTATGGGGGTGCAGGGGCCCCTCATGTGTATGATGTATGGGGGTGCAGGGGCCCCTCATGTGTATGATGTATGAGGGTGCAGGGGCCCCTCATGTGTATGATGTATGGGGGTGCAGGGGCCCCTCATGTGTATGATGTATGGGGGTGCAGGGGCCCCTCATGTGTATGATGTATGGGGGTGCAGGGGCCCCTCATGTGTATGATGTATGGGGGTGCAGGGGCCCCTCATGTGTATGATGTATGAGGGTGCAGGGGCCCCTCATGTGTATGATGTATGGGGGTGCAGGGGCCCCTCATGTGTATGATGTATGGGGGTGCAGGGGCCCCTCATGTGTATGATGTATGGGGGTGCAGGGGCCCCTCATGTGTATGATGTATGGGGGTGCAGGGGCCCCTCATGTGTATGATGTATGGGGGTGCAGGGGCCCCTCATGTGTATAATGCATGGGGCCAGGATGGGGTTGCAGGGGCCCCTGATGTGTATAATGCATGGGGCCAGGATGGGGTGCAGGGGCCCCTGATGTGTATAATGCATGGGGCCAGGATGGGGTGCAGGGGCCCCTGATGTGTATAATGCATGGGGGTGCAGGGGCCCCGGATGTGTATAATGCATGGGGCCAGGATGGGGTGCAGGGGCCCCACATGTGTATAATGCATGGGGCCAGGATGGGGTTGCAGGGGCCCCTGATGTGTATAATGCATGGGGCCAGGATGGGGTGCAGGGGCCCCTGATGTGTATAATGCATGGGGGTGCAGGGGCCCCGGATGTGTATAATGCATGGGGCCAGGATGGGGTGCAGGGGCCCCTGGATGTGTATAATGCATGGGGCCAGGATGGGGTGCAGGGCCCCGGATGTGTATAATGCATGGGGCCAGGATGGGGTGCAGGGCCCCTGATGTGTATAATGCATGGGGCCAGGATGGGGTGCAGGGCCCCTGATGTGTATAATGCATGGGGCCAGGATGGGGTGTAGGGGCCCCTGGATGTGTATAATGCATGGGGCCAGGATGGGGTGCAGGGGCCCCCGGATGTGTATAATGCATGGGGCCAGGATGGGGTGCAGGGGCCCCCGGATGTGTATAATGCATGGGGCCAGGATGGGGTGCAGGGCCCCTGATGTGTATAATGCATGGGGCCAGGATGGGGTGTAGGGGCCCCTGGATGTGTATAATGCATGGGGCCAGGATGGGGTGCAGGGGCCCCCGGATGTGTATAATGCATGGGGCCAGGATGGGGTGCAGGGGCCCCCGGATGTGTATAATGCATGGGGCCAGGATGGGGTGCAGGGGCCCCCGGATGTGTATAATGCATGGGGCCAGGATGGGGTGCAGGGCCCCTGATGTGTATAACGCATGGGGCCAGGATGGGGTGCAGGGGCCCCAGATGTGTATAATGCATGGGGCCAGGATGGGGTGCAGGGCCCCTGATGTGTATAACGCATGGGGCCAGGATGGGGTGCAGGGCCCCTGATGTGTATAACGCATGGGGCCAGGATGGGGTGCAGGGCCCCTGATGTGTATAACGCATGGGGCCAGGATGGGGTGCAGGGGCCCCCGGATGTGTATAACGCATGGGGCCAGGATGGGGTGCAGGGCCCCTGATGTGTATAACGCACGGGGCCAGGATGGGGTGCAGGGCCCCTGATGTGTATAACGCATGGGGCCAGGATGGGGTGCAGGGGCCCCTGATGTGTATAATGCATGGGGCCAGGATGGGGTGCAGGGGCCCTGATGTGTATAACGCACGGGGGACTCAGTAATATTACTATACAGTACAGAACTTCCTATTTTATTTGCCTTAATGTTGCAATTGTGCAATTTACGTCATAGAGAAATCCCAGTGTGTACCAGTTATATATACAGTGTATACCAGTTATATACATTGTATACCAGTTATATACAGTGTGCACCAGTTATATATACAGTGTATACCAGTTATATATACAGTGTATACCAGTTATATACAGTGTGCACCAGTTATATACAGTGTGCACCAGTTATATATACAGTGTATACCAGTTATATACAGTGTGCACCAGTTATATACAGTGTGCACCAGTTATATATACAGTGTATACCAGTTATATATACAGTGTATACCAGTTATATACAGTGTGCACCAGTTATATACAGTGTATACCAGTTATATATACAGTGTATACCAGTTATATGCAGTGTGCACCAGTTATATACAGTGTACACCAGTTATATACAGTGTGCACCAGTTATATACAGTGTATACCAGTTATATATACAGTGTATACCAGTTATATATACAGTGTATACCAGTGTATACCAGTTATATATACAGTGTATACCAGTTATATGCAGTGTGCACCAGTTATATACACAGTGTATACCAGTTATATATACAGTGTATACCAGTTATATATACAGTGTGCACCAGTTATATACAGTGTGCACCAGTTATATACAGTGTATACCAGTTATATATACAGTGTATACCAGTTATATACAGTGTGCACCAGTTATATATACAGTGTATACCAGTTATATACAGTGTGCACCGGTTATATACAGTGTATACCAGTCATATACAGTGTATACCAGTTATATACAGTGTGCACCAGTTATATACAGTGTATACCAGTTATATACAGTGTGTACCAGTTATATATACAGTGTATACCAGTTATATACAGTGTGCACCAGTTATATGCAGTGTATACTAGTTATATACAGTGTATACCAGTTATATACAGTGTCCACCAGTTAAATACAGTGTATACCAGTTATATACAGTGTGTACCAGTTATATACAGTGTATACCAGTTATATACAGTGTATACCAGTTATATATACAGTGTATACCAGTTATATGCAGTGTATACCAGTTATATACAGTGTGTACCATTTTTATATACAGTGTGCACCAGTTATATACAGTGTGCACCAGTTATATGCAGTGTATACTAGTTATATACAGTGTATACCAGTTATATACAGTGTCCACCAGTTATATATACAGTGTATACCAGTTATATACAGTGTATACCAGTTATATACAGTGTGTACCAGTTATATATACAGTGTGTACCAGTTATATATACAGTGTATACCAGTTATATACAGTGTATACCAGTTATATACAGTGTGCACCAGTTATATATACAGTGTATACCAGTTATATACAGTGCGTACACCAGTTATATACAGTGTACACCAGTTATATACAGTGTATACCAGTTATATACATTGTATACCAGTTATATACAGTGTGCACCAGTTATATATACAGTGTATACCAGTTATATACAGTGTGCACCAGTTATATGCAGTGTATACTAGTTAAATACAGTGTCCACCAGTTAAATACAGTGTATACCAGTTATATACAGTGTACCACTTATATGCAGTGTATACTAGTTATATACAGTGTGTACCAGTTATATGCAGTGTATACAGTTATATGCAGTGTATACCAGTTATATACAGTGTGCACCAGTTATATACAGTGTATACCAGTTATATACAGTGTGCACCAGTTATATACAGTGTGCACCAGTTATATATACAGTGTATACCAGTTATATGCAGTGTGTACTAGTTATATACAGTGTATACCAGTTATATACAGTGTGCACCAGTTATATACAGTGTATACCAGTTATATACAGTGTGCACCAGTTATATATGCAGTGTATACAGTTATATGCAGTGTATACCAGTTATATACAGTGTGCACCAGTTATATACAGTGTGCACCAGTTATATACAGTGTGCACCAGTTATATACAGTGTGCACCAGTTATATGCAGTGTATACCAGTTATATGCAGTGTATACCAGTTATATGCAGTGTGTACTAGTTATATACAGTGTGCACCAGTTATATACAGTGTACACCAGTTATATACAGTGTATACCAGTTATAAGCAGTGCGTACCAGTTATATACATTGTATACCAGTTATATACAGTGTGCACCAGTTATATACAGTGTGCACCAGTTATATACAGTGTGCACCAGTTATATACAGTGTGCACCAGTTATATACAGTGTGCACCAGTTATATACAGTGTGCACCAGTTATATACAGTGTGCACCAGTTATATACAGTGTATACCAGTTATATACAGTGTGTACCAGTTATATACAGTGTGCACCAGTTATATATACAGTGTATACCAGTTATATGCAGTGTGTACTAGTTATATACAGTGTATACCAGTTATATACAGTTCACGTACAGAGTAACACAATGGGAGAGATTTATCAAGCTGGTGTAAAGTAGAATTGTCTGACCGGGGTATTACAACGTCTGACCGGGGTATTACAACGTCTGACCGGGGTAACACAGCGTCTGACCGGGGTATTACAACGTCTGACCGGGGTATTACAATGTCTTACCGGGGTATCACAACGTCTGACCGGGGTATCACAACGTCTGACCGGGGTATTACAACGTCTGACCGGGGTAACACAACGTCTGACCGGGGTAACACAGCGTCTGACCGGGGTAACACAGCGTCTGACCGGGGTAACACAGCGTCTGACCGGGGTAACACAGCGTCTGACCGGGGTAACACAGCGTCTGACCGGGGTAACACAACGTCTGACCGGGGTAACACAACGTCTGACCGGGGTAACACAGCGTCTGACCGGGGTAACACAGCGTCTGACCGGGGTAACACAGCGTCTGACCGGGGTAACACAGCGTCTGACCGGGGTAACACAACGTCTGACCGTGGTAACACAGCGTCTGACCGGGGTAACACAACGTCTGACCGGGGTAATACAATGTTGTCCTTGAAAGAGTGAGAGTCTCTTAGGACTGGGGTATCCGTGCAGCATTGCGGCCGTGGTGCGCAGATTGGACACCTGACGTCCTGGTCACCTTGCTGTATATTTTCTTTGCTTCTTACATTCATGTGAATAATCTTTCAAATACAAGAAGAGAATTATTTTGCAACTGAGAGTTGTCCGTCCTGCTTTTTAGGGATACGTTCTATGGGGATTTGCTGCTGCTCTGGACAGTTCCTGACATGGACAGAGGTGGCAGCAGAGAGCACTGTGTCAGACTGGAGAGAACACACCACTTCCTGCAGGACATACAGCAGCTGGTAAGTACTTGAAGACTGGAGATTATTTAATAGAAGTAAATTACAAATCTATATAACTTTCTGACATCAGTTGATTTGAAAGAAAAATATTTTTTGCTGGAGTACCCCTTTAAGGTGCCTCCTGTTGAGACTTGTGAGTAACTATAATGGAAGCTGCTATATACTGTGCTGTGATATATGATATAGGATATGCTGCTATATACTGTGCTGTGATATATGACATGCTGCTATATACTGTGCTGTGATATATGATATGCTGCTATATACTGTGCTAGATATATGATATAGGATATGCTGCTATATACTGTGCTGTGATATATGATATAGGATCTGCTGCTATATACTGTGCTGTGATATATGATATAGGATCTGCTGCTATATACTGTACTGTGATATATGATATGCTGCTATATACTGTGCTGTGATATGATAGGCAGCTATATACTGTGCTGTGATATATGATATGCTGCTATATACTGTGCTGTGATATATGATATAGGATCTGCTGCTATATACTGTGCTGTGATATATGATATAGGATCTGCTGCTATATACTGTGCTGTGATATATGATATAGGATCTGCTGCTATATACTGTGCTGTGATATATGATATAGGATCTGCTGCTATATACTGTGCTGTGATATATGATATAGGATATGCTGCTATATACTGTGCTGTGATATATGATATAGGATCTGCTGCTATATACTGTGCTGTGATATATGATATAGGATCTGCTGCTATATACTGTACTGTGATATATGATATGCTGCTATATACTGTGCTGTGATATGATAGGCAGCTATATACTGTGCTGTGATATATGACATGCTGCTATATACTGTGCTGTGATATATGATATAGGATCTGCTGCTATATACTGTGCTGTGATATATGATATAGGATATGCTGCTATATACTGTGATATATGATATAGGATCTGCTGCTCTATACTGTGCTGTGATATATGATATGCTGCTATATATACTGTGCTGTGATATATGATATGCTGCTATATACTGTGCTGTGATATAGGATCTGCTGCTATATATACTGTGCTGTGATATAGGATCTGCTGCTATATATACTGTGCTGTGATAAATGATATAAGATCTGCTGCTATATACTGTGCTGTGATATAGGATCTGCTGCTATATACTGTGCTGTGATATATGACATGCTGCTATATACTGTGCTGTGATATATAATCTGCTGCTATATACTGTGCTGTGATATATGATATAGGATATGCTGCTATATACTGTGCTGTGATATGATATAGGATATGCTGCTATATACTGTGCTGTGATATATGATATAGGATCTGCTGCTATATACTGTGCTGTGATATATGATATAGGATCTGCTGCTATATACTGTACTGTGATATATGATATGCTGCTATATACTGTGCTGTGATATGATATGCTGCTATATACTGTGCTGTGTAGTAGCCCTAATAAGGGCTATAACGCTTTCTCCTGCCTACAGTCTTCTATAATCCTCACTTTGCTCTCTGCAAAAGCTCAACCTGCCAAACTATCCTCACATACAGTGACTGAGGAGGTAACTGCGGCCTATACCTCACACTGTGCTGCCTGTCTGTGAGAACACACTTGTGGTGCACCACTATGGTGTTCGACTGGTCATTTGCCAGATGGTAAAGCGTGACGCCACTACCATGGTGGTTGGTCGGAGAAGAGCTCAGACTTGACTTACAAGATTTTTGCTGAGAGCTTGAGAGGTAGTATAGCCGTGCTGACTTGGTTGCGTGCTGAGAAGTAGAGTAAGTACAGTGAAGTAGAGGAGAGGATGTCACAAGAGTCCTAACCCAAGTAGTACTGTGCTCTGCCTGAGCTGTCCTAGAGGGTGACACAAGCCCCAGACCTTGTTACCTGAGTTGAGCAGAGTGGTCAGGGTTTCCTGGTTACACCCGCCCTGCGTCATAGAGTACTTCAGGATACTGTCCTGCACCTTTAGATATGTTCATGGTGTGGGCTGGGATGATCTCTGACTTGTCCCCTCTGTGAGTGTTTAACACTGCATAGTGCATAGTTGTTTTCAAGAAACTAGTGTCTGTGCTTCCCATGACCCTGATTTGAGTGAAGTAGCAAGTCGCAAACCGTGTATTACGCATAGAAAAAACAGAACGATAGGGGATGCGCTTAGCAGCAATTCAGACCATGGCACTAAGCATAAAACGCACTGGCTGAATGCGTCCCTCCCGGAAGGCAACCATAAGTGCGGACAATGCAATTACTGTCCGCAGATGCTCAGTACGGCATATGTTCATTTGGGGGGCAAAGATTGCTTTATTAAAGATTTTATTACCTGCAGAACCACATACACGGTATATGCCCTGGTATGCCCGTGCAAAAGATTTTATATAGGCAAAACGAAGCGGCCCCTGTGGAATAGATATAAGGAGCATGCATACTCCGTACGTACAGGCAAAGGGGTGCCGCGCCTTATAGATCACGTCCGCAAAGAGCACGGAGGCGATACCAGGGTTTTAAAGTTTTTAGGTCTAGAGAGGGTTAACCCCAAAGTTCACGGCATAGACCAGCACCAGACACTACTGAGAAGAGAGTCTCTGTGGATTGCGAGTCTAGAAGCCACGGGCCCACTTGGCCTGAACGAGAGAAACGATCTGACAGTATTTTTGTAACGTTTTATTGCTTAGATAATCTTTTTAATACCACTGATCACGTGTGTTACCTGTGTCTATTTTACACTCCCCTTTGTTACACGGCGCATGCTCCTGGCTAGACGACAGGCCCGAGAGGCCAGAAACGGCCGTCGCCATTTGAGACACGCCACGCACCCTCCTCCTCCCCGCCTGCACATTTTATGTGAAATAAAGATACAAGCCTGACTTACAGTTACCGGTGAGTGCTGAATACATTTTCTTCCTTGTTGAATTGCTTCCCATGTGTACTTCCACCACCTCACTCCAGACTAGACTACACTGGACTCGTCCCGGAGAGAGAACCTGGTAGAGTCAGGCTCCTGACTAAACTCTGCAGGAGATTGTGCGTCTATCATCTACGAAAACCAGGAAAAGACTAACTAGTATGTACCTTCACTTCCTCTCCCCATGTGACAACTTCCTACAGGGTAAGTAATAACTCCTGTGAGTGGTGGAGAATAGAGTGCAAAATAAGAAGGAGAATAGAGATAGGTGGAGAAGAGAAAAGAGCTCTCATTGGTGCACAAATCACAAACAACAATAACCCCTTGAGTACTACAGCTGTGCAATACTTAGACATAAGATATACATACTAGCGACATCTAATGGCAAAACTTAGGTACAACTTCATTAGCACATTTAGAGTACAGGCTTTTGCGAGGGCTGTATATACTAGCAACACTGATGGCAGCTAGCCGCTGAAACAGTCGCTGTATAACCGGTGATAAAAGCCTGCTGTCTATAGTTGTAGCCCTAAAAAGGGCTGTGGGGGGTCTGTCCTGCCTAAAATCCGCTAAAACCTACTTCTCCCTGCTCCACACACTATCCGTGCCTAGGTCCAAGATGGCGTCTGACAACGAGCAGGAAATGCCAAGTTCTTATATCCTGGAGGTCACATGAGTAAGCCAGCCAATGACTGTAGACGCTGTTCTCGCGAAGCCAGCGTGCTCCTAGGGCCTCTCACCCCCCCTCCCACCCCCGCATAGTTATTGGTCCAAAAAAGGCCCCAGGCAAGTTGGGAGGGGAAACGAAATACTGGGCATTGGGTCAGATGCTCGATTGAAAACGAGTACATGGAATAGCGTAGTATTCCATCCAATACCCACTCACTCATCTCTAAGATGCAGCGACGATCCTCAGGAGTTGTACTGGGAGACACTGGGATTTTACCACCATAATGTCTGCAGTTCAGTTGTAGCGGTGCGGCTCTTCTATTCTGCCTCTCCAAAACCCCTTGAAATGACATATTGCAGCTGGTAGCAAAGGTGGAAGTACAGGAAGAGGATTATTAGAGTCACGAACCTGGTTGGTATCAGCAAAAAGTCAGACTTTTCTATGTTGTAGATCCTGAGCATGAGTAAGATGAGTGATGGGTCCCTCTTCTATCTAATGCCTGAACCCGCTTACTCCCCCGCTCAGAGAGTGATGTAGGATGGCAGGATGCTTTGGTCACTTTCCCCCTGTCCTCTGTTCCTATTCACACTTGGTAATAGTGGAAAGCTCGGGCCATCTTATCTCGTCTGCTCAGGATGAGGCCAAGTTCATGAAAGTTCATAAAAAGCTGCAAGCGATGAAAACAAGTCCCGTTCTGTTTCCTAGAAGCCTCCTCTCCTCCTCCGGAACGCGGTAACATCACAGGATGGATGGAGTCATAGAGGAACCTCTTTATTCCAAAGTTTAAAAAGAAATCATATTCAGAAAAGGATACAACTAATCTCCGATCAATCTCCGTCCAGCGGACAGAAATACGGAATAGAGATGATGGATCCTCCGGCACGCTTAGCGTCGTCCACACCTGAACTCTCCGCATTTGGTTATCGGAGAAGCTGGATGCCGCCCTCAGCAGTCCTGGAAAACATGGAGACAGTCTATGGCCTATGGCCTTCCCCATGGATTCTAGGCAGCCAACTTGCAGCCGCCGGTAATCAGGTCGGGTTTGGAGGATGCTAAGCGTGCCGGAGGATCCATCATCTCTATTCTGTATTTCTGTCCGCTGGACGGAGATTGATCGGAGATTAGTTGTATCTTTTTCTGATTATGTTTTCTATCATCTCTGTTCCAGATTTCTGTACCCTGTTCCCTTTTCCCTCTTACCCAGACCACCGCGGTCTCCCATGCCCATGGTAGCTGCCCCTCCCAGACGCACACACTAGGCTGGCACAGTAAGGAGGGGGGGGCCATAGGATGATGGTTACTAGAGAAGATAAGAAGGAGCGGGACCTGAGGGCGCCTCCACATAGGACGTCATGTTCTTCTTTTATAGGGATGTCAGGTTCTCGTGGGGAATGAGAAAAATGTTACTTTCTAATAAAATATTATCAGGAAGAAGCAAAGTTATGTGGTTTAAAGAGGAAAAACGGCCGCGCTAAAGCCAGCTGACGTATGAGGGTGGTCACATGGGGGGCAGCATGGGAAACAAGCCGGCACCATTCAGGGGATAATCCCAGCAATTCATCTGTAATGGCCCTGAGTAGCAGTCTATATAGAGCGGGAAGAGATGTCTGTGACTCCAGGCTGTAAGAGAGAGAACGTCCATTATTGTCCTGCTATAAAGCCGCCACTCACTATTGTCTGCCCAACAGAAAGTCTTCCGGATCAATGATCTCATACATCTCTGTATATTATATAGCTGTATATTACATCTCTGTATATTACATATCTGTATATTACATCTCTGCATATTGCATCTCTGCATATTGCATCTCTGCATATTGCATCTCTGCATATTGCATCTCTGCATATTGCATCTCTGCATATTGCATCTCTGCATATTGCATCTCTGCATATTGCATCTCTGCATATTGCATCTCTGCATATTGCATCTCTGCATATTGCATCTCTGCATATTGCATCTCTGCATATTGCATCTCTGCATATTGCATCTCTGCATATTGCATCTCTGCATATTGCATCTCTGCATATTGCATCTCTGCATATTGCATCTCTGCATATTGCATCTCTGCATATTGCATCTCTGCATATTGCATCTCTGCATATTGCATCTCTGCATATTGCATCTCTGCATATTGCATCTCTGCATATTGCATCTCTGCATATTGCATCTCTGCATATTGCATCTCTGCATATTGCATCTCTGCATATTGCATCTCTGCATATTGCATCTCTGCATATTGCATCTCTGCATATTGCATCTCTGCATATTGCATCTCTGCATATTGCATCTCTGCATATTGCATCTCTGCATATTGCATCTCTGCATATTGCATCTCTGCATATTGCATCTCTGCATATTGCATCTCTGCATATTGCATCTCTGCATATTGCATCTCTGCATATTGCATCTCTGCATATTGCATCTCTGCATATTGCATCTCTGCATATTGCATCTCTGCATATTGCATCTCTGCATATTGCATCTCTGTCAGTGGTATAGTGTATACACATAGTGTGTATATATATATATATATATATATATACACATATATATATATATATATATATATATATACACATATATATATATATATATATATACACATACACATAGGGGGACATTAATTAAGTCCGATGTTTTTTACACCGGACTTATAAATGTCCCCGCATCTCCGGTGCTACAGAGATTTATGTAGAGGCGGACTGCCTCTACATAAATCCCGTGCGCGTCTGTGCGCACAGCTGAAAACCTACGCCACCTGAAAGGTGGAGTAGGTTTTCGGCGTATCTTTTGGTTTAAAAAAAATTATAAATCGGCGGACTTTTGAGTCCACGCCCCCCGTTCCGCCCCCTCCATAGCCCCTCCCCCCCCCGGTGGAAAGGGGCGATTTGCGAATATTTTATTCGCAAAACGGCCATTTGCGAATACAATATTCGCAAATCGCCCCTTTCCGCAAGAAAGTACGCCTTTTTGTGTTGATACATGTCGCCCATAGTATACACTCCGGCCAGGATCCCTAGCGGCGCAGCAAGAAACTCACATGTCAGTTAACATAATGGAGCGTACGGCTCTGGCCACACGCTTCATTGTGTGGTGTGGGGAGTTCTGATGCGGGTGTGCACGGATGCGCCAGCATCAGAACTCAGCGGCGCTAAAGATCATCCAGATGATTTTCTCTGAGACCGGCCAATCCGTGACCCGGCCAATCCGTGATCCGTGTTTTGTTGGTGGAGTCTACACTCCGTGTCCCCGAATAGCCATGTCATGTTGCCGGTAATAAGTGCGACCAGTCAAACCGCCTCACACAGCCCCATAGACCTAAGGATAACAGCGTAATAGCCGTTTTATACGTTTCTATCACTGTAATCGTACTGGGCTGAGGAACACAGACTATGTGTTGTACCACAGGGCGAATGGCGTAAAGACCAAACTCCTCCAAAATTAAAAACTTTTTTTTTTTCAATTTCACGGCATAATTTTTTTATTTTTTTATGGTAGTTTTATGGAAAGTCTGTAATTGCAAAGTACAATCAGTGTCACAAAAAATCAGAGCTCACGTGGGTAAAGGCAAGTGTGGTGTCGCTATTGGTTACACCCTTCGTAAAAGCCTGTACTTTTAAGATTAAGTGGTAATTTGGTAATGTTGTAGTACGAGAGGTTTTTTTGTCGTTATTGCAAGTAAGTATATGGCACAGCTGTAGTACCCAAAGGGTTATTGTTTGTGTACCACATGGATCTGTGCGCCAATGAGAGTTCTTTCTTCTTCTCACCTATCATCTCTCTATTTACTTCTACATATACACTTGTATATGTATTGTATCAGGGCAAAGCTGTATGATCTGCTGCCACCTCACGTTCACCTCTTCAGAGTAAACAAGATTATACTTATGCTAAAGAGACTCTGTGATTCCTCGCTAAGCACCGACACAGCACACACATCTTCCTTGGGTCATCTCCCCTTTATGTGGGTGGCAGTACCAATAGTCCGGGTGGGTCACTACTCCACTCTGGACCACTGTGATAAGTGCCCAAGGGACCCCGCAACAACCCGGCAGGTCACTGACCACAGGGGAACAAGGTATAGCCGGCCCACTAAACTAAAAACAGGTGTCCCACCATACCTGTGTGCCCAACCAGCACTGGCATCACTACAAAATACCAAGGCTGTATCTCGGCCAACCACTACAGAACTGGCGTCACGCTTAACCATTTGGCAAGTGACCGGCCGTACCTCCACACCGGGGGGGTCACCACACAAGCGCTATGGAGGAAAAAACTAAAGCCTGGCTCTTAAAGGGGCTCTCCAGGTGGGATCCCTTTTTCAGTATTGCCGGGGAGTAGAGAAGATCGAACAGCGGGAATTTTCAAGTTTGTTCGAATTTGAACCATTTCATTTAATATGGTTAGAGTTCGAAGGAACCTGAAAATTCCCGCTGTTCGATCATCTCTTCCGGGGATTAGGTGAATGAAAACAATTACGTCCACTTACCTCCCCAGCTCCGGCGCTGGGGCCTGCACCACGCTGCTCTGGTCTCCGGCCACTTCCTGGTCTCAGACGGGACTTGGGACATGATGTTTGGAGGGCAGCTCAGCCAATCAGTACCTGTAGTGGGGTCCCGTCTCTGCTGCTGAATGGCTGAGCCGGCCGGATAACCTCACGTCCCAAGTCCTGTCTGAGACCAGGAAGCAGCTGGAGAACAAAGACTGAAGCAGTGTGATGGGGGCCGCAGTGCTGGAGCCAGGGAGGTAAGTGGACATCATTGTTTTCATTCATCCCCCTCCCCGGCAATACTGAAATAAGGGGTCCCAGACAGGGTTACCACAGCTCACACACCATAATACTGGAAACACAGAAAGGCTAGGCTCACACACTGCTGAAGTTAGTGGACAGCTGTCATTTAATGGCAAATAACGGTCGTTGTTTTAAAATAATGGTAATGATGGCCGTCCACTAAATGTCAACAGTGCATCTCCCTTATAACGGACACGATTACTTATTATTACTCTGAGTATTCCTGTTCCTCTATGGTTCTAGATCAGGGAGGTGCTGGGTTCTATAATATTTATAGTGGTGTGATATACAGATAGCCTTCACGTCCCCGGCACATGACCTCGGGCAGTGTGACCGTGTATAGGAGGAGCGTGTACGCTGACAGTTATACAGAAGACAAAGCTTTCTTTCCATCACACTTAATGAGTAACAGATTACCCAGCGACACGGCCCATGTGCACGGTTCCCAGGGCAGCAGATGTGAGAACGGCCACAATATAGGGAAGGCTTTGTCTTTTATACCATTACATTGTTTTTTTTTACCATTGATGAAATAATTTGAGGCTGTGCGCTCCTTACACCCAGGTTATTGCCCCGATGCATCTCTAATAAAGGAAAACACCATAACAAAGAGTCTCTATACAGAATCCCCCCGTGTCATCCGGCTTACCAAATCATACAACAAGGTACGGGTCAGATAGAAGGGGCTATAGCTGACAGGTCCGGCTCACACCACACAGGGTTAATCCCTGCAGCATCACATGATGGAAGACTGGGGGAACGGTCTCCATTCTGCACGTTCCAGACATATATGTAAAAATGTTCACACTATGTAAAAACAATGGCCGTATTCCATAACAATGGACACAGTTTTAAAATAATGATAATTATTTGCCGTTAAATGACGGCCATCCACTTCAAGAGTTTGAGAACATAGCCGTCCTGTGTTTTCCATCCACTCCTGGTTTTGGATGAAAAATACTGAGCAAAAATTGTGTGTGTGAACATCGCCTTAAAGTGATCCTGTCCCCTCCCGGGGGCCTCAGTGGCCATTATAACGTATGAAGACTCTTATGGGATGACGAGCTCTGGGCCTACGATGGATTGGTACACACATTACACACATTAGCCATATCTCATCCCATTTGGTCACACACACATATATATATATACCTTGCTTAGTTGTTTCTGCGTTTCTGGCCGTCTCTTGTGATTGTTGGATTTCGATGTCGGTCGGTGAGGGTGTTAGTGCCGGAACTCATTATTTTTAATTGAATGCGGATATCACTGGGGGGGGAGCAATTAATTCAATGTAAAATCCCACCTTACATAGCACTTCAGTTCTAAATTTACACTTCTCATCCCAACTCTTTAAAGGGAAGCGTTAAATAAAAACATCTGCTGAACGGCATCGTGACCGAGAGAGATCTGGATTCTGGGAAAACTAAATGAAAGTGACATGGCAGCTGATATATAGAGAGACGAATGGTCGGGGCAGCAGACCCCCAGCTTTGGCCCATTGGCAGCAGCCAGAGTACAGGTTATGGGGTAACAAAGACCCCCCAACACCTCCCTCTGTACGATATAATATATGGAGGCTGAAGGCTCCTTTACCATCGCACTATATACAGACTAGAGACCACCCGAGGGAGACATCTGGCGGCAGGATATGTGAGGGAAGGGGAATAAAAGGCGGCACTGAGCGCAGCGTAAAGAAGTGTCCTGGTTGGGGCTTTGTAGTGAAGAAATGGAAGAGAAGATGATACGGGCTGCATTGCAATAGATCAGCAGTGGATGGTGGCAGTTGGTGGTGGTGATGGGGCCCCTTCTATTGTCTTTGTAGCACCTGGTAGCAGTGCGGTGAGGCGCGGGGGTTCGGTGGACTCCCTGCAGGGTCAGCTGGTGTGGTGGTGTGGTAGCTGAGTGGGTCCCAGAGGAGCCTTGTCCAATGTAGTAGTGTACTCTGCCTGGAACAGTAGAGGTGTGTAGAAGAGAAATAGAGAATACTCGTACTCATATATAGACACTAGTCTGACCACCTTCTGCCCCCTAGTTGCGGGCTACCCCTTCTAGGTGGGAAATACGAGCCCCAGGCCTTGTTATCTGGGCTAAGCTGAGACTTTCCAGTTGTCTTGCACTACGCAGTGGAATACGTAGACTTTCCGTACCTTTGTTCCACTAGGGTCAGTTTTTATGCCTGCTGAGGTGAATGCCCTGCACTTTTAGAGAGGTTCCTGGTGTGGACAAGGTAATCGCTGTGCGGCTTCTTTTCCCCATATAGAGTTTTATCACTGCATAGTGGTTCTGGTGCTCATAAGAAAGAAACCGTGGCTTCTGGTTTAGTTGTGTCCCTGTCAGACTACTAATGCCAAGTAAGTCCTAACTATAGGGGTGTGTAAGCTCTTGTGTCCCCCCAGTCCTCCTAGTGTGTAAGCTCTTGTGTCCCCCCCAGTCCTCCTAGTGTGTAAGCTCTTGTGTCCCCCCAGTCCTCCTAGTGTGTAAGCTCTTGTGTCCCCCCCGTCCTCCTAGTGTGTAAGCTCTTGTGTCCCCCCCAGTCCTCCTAGTGTGTAAGCTCTTGTGTCCCCCCAGTCCTCCTAGTGTGTAAGCTCTTGTGTCCCCCCAGTCCTCCTAGTGTGTAAGCTCCTGTGTCCCCCCAGTCCTCCTAGTGTGTAAGCTCGTATGTCCCCCCCCAGTCCTCCTAGTGTGTAAGCTCTTGTGTCCCCCCAGTCCTCCTAGTGTGTAAGCTCTTGTGTCTCCCCCCCCAGTCCTCCTAGTGTGTAAGCTCTTTTGTCCCCCCCCCCCCCGTCCACCTAGTGTGTAAGCTCTTGTGTCCCCCCAGTCCACCTAGTGTGTAAGCTCTTGTGTCCCCCAGTCCTCCTAGTGTGTAAGCTCGTATGTCCCCCCCCAGTCCTCCTAGTGTGTAAGCTCTTGTGTCCCCCCAGTCCTCCTAGTGTGTAAGCTCTTGTGTCTCCCCCCCCAGTCCTCCTAGTGTGTAAGCTCTTGTGTCCCCCAGTCCTCCTAGTGTGTAAGCTCTTGTGTCCCCCAGTCCTCCTAGTGTGTAAGCTCTTGTGTCCCCCAGTCCTCCTAGTGTGTAAGCTCTTGTGTCCCCCCCAGTCCTCCTAGTGTGTAAGCTCTTGTTTCCCCCCAGTCCTCCTAGTGTGTAAGCTCTTAGGTCCCCCCATTCCTCCTAGTGTGTAAGCTTATGTGTCCCCCCCGTCCTCCTAGTGTGTAAGCTCTTGTGTCCCCCCCCAGTCCTCCTAGTGTGTAAGCTCCTATGTCCCCCCCCAGTCCTCCTAGTGTGTAAGCTCCTGTGTCCCCCCAGTCCTCCTAGTGTGTAAGCTCTTGTGTCCCCCCAGTCCTCCTAGTGTGTAAGCTCTTGTGTCTCCCCCCCAGTCCTCCTAGTGTGTAAGCTCTTGTGTCCCCCAGTCCTCCTAGTGTGTAAGCTCCTGTGTCCCCCCCCAGTCCTCCTAGTGTGTAAGCTCTTGTGTCCCCCAGTCCTCCTAGTGTGTAAGCTCTTGTGTCCCCCCCAGTCCTCCTAGTGTGTAAGCTCTTGTTTCCCCCCAGTCCTCCGAGTGTGTAAGCTCTTAGGTCCCCCCATTCCTCCTAGTGTGTAAGCTTATGTGTCCCCCCCGTCCTCCTAGTGTGTAAGCTCTTGTGTCCCCCCCCAGTCCTCCTAGTGTGTAAGCTCCTATGTCCCCCCAGTCCTCCTAGTGTGTAAGCTCCTGTGTCCCCCCAGTCCTCCTAGTGTGTAAGCTCTTGTGTCCCCCCAGTCCTCCTAGTGTGTAAGCTCTTGTGTCTCCCCCCCAGTCCTCCTAGTGTGTAAGCTCTTGTGTCCCCCAGTCCTCCTAGTGTGTAAGCTCCTGTGTCCCCCCAGTCCTCCTAGTGTGTAAGCTCTTGTTTCCCCCCAGTCCTCCTAGTGTGTAAGCTCTTAGGTCCCCCCATTCCTCCTAGTGTGTAAGCTTATGTGTCCCCCCAGTCCTCCTAGTGTGTAAGCTCTTGTGTCTCCCCCCCCAGTCCTCCTAGTCTGTAAGCTCTTTTGTCCCCCCCCCCCCCCGTCCACCTAGTGTGTAAGCTCTTGTGTCCCCCCAGTCCACCTAGTGTGTAAGCTCTTGTGTCCCCCAGTCCTCCTAGTGTGTAAGCTCTTCTGTCCCACCCCAGTCCTCCTAGTGTGTAAGCTCTTGTGTCCCCCCAGTCCTCCTAGTGTGTAAGCTCCTGTGTCCCCTTAGTCCTCCTAGTGTGTAAGCTCGTATGTCCCCCCCCAGTCCTCCTCCTAGTGTGTAAGCTCCTGTGTCCCCCCAGTCCTCCTAGTGTGTAAGCTCTTGTGTCCCCCCAGTCCTCCTAGTGTGTAAGCTCTTGTGTCTCCCCCCCAGTCCTCCTAGTGTGTAAGCTCTTGTGTCCCCCAGTCCTCCTAGTGTGTAAGCTCTTGTGTCCCCCAGTCCTCCTAGTGTGTAAGCTCTTGTATCCCCCCAGTCCTCAAAGTGTGTAAGCTCCTGTGTCCCCCCCAGTCCTCCTAGTGTGTAAGCTCTTGTGTCCCCCCAGTCCTCCTAGTGTGTAAGCTCTTGTGTCCCCCCCAGTCCTCCTAGTGTGTAAGCTCTTGTGTCCCCCCAGTCTTCCTAGTGTGTAAGCTCTTGTGTCCCCCCAGTCCTCCTAGTGTGTAAGCTCTTGTGCCCCCCCAGTCCTCCTAGTGTGTAAGCTCCTGTGTCCCCCCCCCAGTCCTCCTAGTGTGTAAGCTCCTGTGTCCCCCCAGTCCTCCTAGTCTGTAAGCTCCTGTGTCCCCCCCCCAGTCCTCCTAGTGTGTAAGCTCCTGTGTGCCCCCCCCAGTCCTCCTAGTGTGTAAGCTCTTGTGTCCCCCCAGTCCTCCTAGTGTGTAAGCTCTTGTGCCCCCCCAGTCCTCCTAGTGTGTAAGCTCCTATGTTCCCCCCAGTCCTCCTAGTGTGTAAGCTCTTGTGCCCCCCCCAGTCCTCCTAGTGTGTAAGCTCTTGTGTCCCCCCAGTCCTCCTAGTGTGTAAGCTCTTGTGTCCCCCCCAGTCCTCCTAGTGTGTAAGCTCTTGTGTCCCCCCAGTCCTCCTAGTGTGTAAGCTCCTGTGTCCCCCCCAGTCCTCCTAGTGTGTAAGCTCTTGTGTCCCCCCCAGTCCTCCTAGTGTGTAAGCTCTTGTGTCCCCCCAGTCTTCCTAGTGTGTAAGCTCTTGTGTCCCCCCAGTCCTCCTAGTGTGTAAGCTCTTGTGCCCCCCCAGTCCTCCTAGTGTGTAAGCTCCTATGTTCCCCCCAGTCCTCCTAGTGTGTAAGCTCTTGTGCCCCCCCCCAGTCCTCCTAGTGTGTAAGCTCTTGTGTCCCCCCAGTCCTCCTAGTGTGTAAGCTCTTGTGTCCCCCCAGTCTTCCTAGTGTGTAAGCTCTTGTGTCCCCCCAGTCCTCCTAGTGTGTAAGCTCTTGTGCCCCCCCAGTCCTCCTAGTGTGTAAGCTCCTATGTTCCCCCCAGTCCTCCTAGTGTGTAAGCTCTTGTGCCCCCCCCCAGTCCTCCTAGTGTGTAAGCTCTTGTGTCCCCCCAGTCCTCCTAGTGTGTAAGCTCTTGTGTCCCCCCCAGTCCTCCTAGTGTGTAAGCTCTTGTGTCCCCCCAGTCCTCCTAGTGTGTAAGCTCCTGTGTCCCCCCCAGTCCTCCCAGTGTGTAAGCTCCTGTGTCCCCCAGTCCTCCTAGTGTGTAAGCTCTTGTGTCCCCCCAGTCCTCCTAGTGTGTAAGCTCTTGTGTCCCCCCAGTCCTCCTAGTGTGTAAGCTCTTGTGTCCCCCCAGTCCTCCTAGTGTGTAAGCTCTTGTGTCCCCCCAGTCCTCCTAGTGTGTAAGCTCTTGTGTCCCCCCAGTCCTCCTAGTGTGTAAGCTCTTGTGTCCCCCCAGTCCTCCTAGTGTGTAAGCTCTTGTGTCCCCCCAGTCCTCCTAGTGTGTAAGCTCTTGTGTGTCCCCCAGTCCTCCTAGTGTGTAAGCTCGTATGTCCCCCCCCAGTCCTCCTAGTGTATAAGCTCTTGTGTCCCCCCAGTCCTCCTAGTGTGTAAGCTCCTGTGCCCCCCCAGTCCTCCTAGTGTGTAAGCTCCTGTGTCTTCTTAGTCCTCCTAGTCTGTAAGCTCCTATGTCCCCCCAGTCCTCCTAGTCTGTAAGCTCTTGTGTCCCCCCCCAGTCCTCCTAGTGTGTAAGCTCTTGTGTCCCCCAGTCCTCCTAGTGTGTAAGCTCCTGTGTCCCTCCAGTCCTCCTAGTGTGTAAGCTCCTGTGTCTTCTTAGTCCTCCTAGTGTGTAAGCTCTTGTGTCCCCCCCCAGTCCTCCTCCTAGTGTGTAAGCTCCTGTGTCCCCCCAGTCCTCCTAGTGTGTAAGCTCTTGTGTCCCCCCAGTCCTCCTAGTGTGTAAGCTCTTGTCCCCCCCCCAGTCCTCCTAGTGTGTAAGCTCCTGTGTCTTCTTAGTCCTCCTAGTCTGTAAGCTCCTATGTCCCCCCAGTCCTCCTAGTCTGTAAGCTCTTGTGTCCCCCCCCAGTCCTCCTAGTGTGTAAGCTCTTGTGTCCCCCCAGTCCTCCTAGTGTGTAAGCTCCTGTGTCCCTCCAGTCCTCCTAGTGTGTAAGCTCTTGTGTCCCCCCAGTCCTCCTAGTGTGTAAGCTCTTGTGTCCCCCCAGTCCTCCTAGTGTGTAAGCTCCTGTGTCCCTCCAGTCCTCCTAGTGTGTAAGCTCCTGTGTCTTCTTAGTCCTCCTAGTGTGTAAGCTCCTGTGTCCCCCCAGTCCTCCTAGTGTGTAATCTCTTGTGTCCCCCCAGTCCTCCTAGTGTGTAAGCTCTTGTGTCCCCACAGTCCTCCTAGTGTGTAATCTCTTGTGTCCCCCCAGTCCTCCTAGTGTGTAAGCTCCTGTGCCCCCCCAGTCCTCCTAGTGTGTAAGCTCTTGTGTCCCCCCAGTCCTCCTCCTAGTGTGTAAGCTCCTGTGCCCCCCCAGTCCTCCTAGTGTGTAAGCTTCTGGTATCTGTGATAAGACAGCAGCTTTATTCCACCTCCCTCAGTACCATGATGGCCGCCGCTATATACAGTATATATATATAGGAGACAGTACATGAAGCATCAGTGTCACACGCAGCAATGGAGATAATAAATAAGGGTTATTTACTAAATCTGGAGAATCCCTTTAATAGTTTTGGCTGCTGATCAACCCAGATCCTGGAAGTCCTCATATACAGGGAGTCCTCATATACAGGGAGTCCTCGTATACAGGGAGTCCTTATATACAGGGAGTCCTTATATACAGGGAGTCCTCATATACAGGGAGTCCTTATATACAGGGAGTCCTCATATACAGGGAGTCCTTATATACAGGGAGTCCTCATATACAGGGAGTCCTCATATACAGGGAGTCCTCATATACAGGGAGTCCTCATATACAGGGAGTCCTCATATACAGGGAGTCCTCATATACAGGGAGTCCTCATATACAGGGAGTCCTCATACACAGGGAGTCCTCATATACAGGGAGTCCTCATATACAGGGAGTCCTCATATACAGAGAGTCCTCATATACAGGGAGTCCTTATATACAGGGAGTCCTCATATACAGGGAGTCATCATACACAGGGAGTCCTCATATACAGGGAGTCCTCATATACAGGGAGTCCTTATATACAGAGAGTCCTCATACACAGGGAGTCCTTCTATATAGGGAGGGTTGCAGCCACCATATCCCTTTGTTATATATATTCCCCTTCCATCTGCTGACGAGGCTCCATACATTACTGTTCACCATCCATCAACCATTCATGTTCCAGCTGTGATGTGTGATGAGACCTGTCACCGATGCAGACGGAAGGGACCCCCCAAATCACATTGTTATCATAGGGGATTTAGCCAGACCCCCCCCCCCCCCCCCAACACCACCACCAGATCACATTGTTATCATAGGGGATTTAGCCAGACCCCCCCCCCCTAACAACACCACCACCAGATCACATTGTTATCATAGGGGATTTAGCCAGACTCCTCCCCCCCCCCCCCCCCCCCCTAACAACACCACCACCAGATCACATTGTTATCATAGGGGATTTAGCCAGACTTCCCCCCCCCCCCCCCAACACCACCACCAAGATCACATTGTTATCATAGGGGATTTAGCCAGACTCCCCTCCCCCCCCCCCCCAACACCACCACCAGATCACATTGTTATCATAGGGGGATTAGCCAGACTCCCCTCCCCCCCCCAACACCACCACCAGATCACATTGTTATCATAGGGGAATTAGCCAAACTCCCCTCCCCCCCCCCCCCCCCCAACAACCACCACCAGATCACATTGTTATCATAGGGGAATTAGCCAGACTCCCCTCCCCCCCCCCCCCAACACCACCACCAGATCACATTGTTATCATAGGGGAATTAGCCAGACTTCCCCCCCCCCCAACACCACCACCAGATCACATTGTTATCATAGGGGATTTAGCCAGACTCCCCTCCCCCCCCCCCCCCAACACCACCACCAGATCACATTGTTATCATAGGGGGATTAGCCAGACTCCCCTCCCCCCCCCCAACACCACCAGATCACATTGTTATCATAGGGGAATTAGCCACACTCCCCTCCCCCCCCCCCCCCCAACACCACCACCAGATCACATTGTTATCATAGGGGAATTAGCCAGACTCCCCTCCCCCCCCCCCAACACCACCACCAGATCACATTGTTATCATAGGGGATTTAGCCAGACCCCCCCCCCCTAACAACACCACCACCAGATCACATTGTTATCATAGGGGATTTAGCCAGACTCCCCCCCCCCCCCCCCCCCAACACCACCACCAGATCACATTGTTATCATAGGGGATTTAGCCAGACTTCCCCCCCCCCCCCAACACCACCACCAGATCACATTGTTATCATAGGGGATTTAGCCAGACTCACCCCTCCCCCCCCCCCCCCAACACCACCACCAGATCACATTGTTATCATAGGGGGGATTAGCCAGACTCCCCTCCCCCCCCCAACACCACCAGATCACATTGTTATCATAGGGGAATTAGCCAGACTCCCCTCCCCCCCCCCCCCAACACCACCACCAGATCACATTGTTATCATAGGGGAATTAGCCAGACTCCCCTCCCCCCCCCCCCCAACACCACCAGATCACATTGTTATCATAGGGGAATTAGCCAGACTCCCCTCCCCCCCCCCCCCAACACCACCACCAGATCACATTGTTATCATAGGGGAATTAGCCAGACTTCCCCCCCCCCCCCCCCCAACACCACCAGATCACATTGTTATCATAGGGGAATTAGCCAGACTCCCCTCCCCCCCCCCCCCCAACACCACCACCAGATCACATTGTTATCATAGGGGATTTAGCCAGACTCCCCTCCCCCCCCCCCCCCAACACCACCACCAGATCACATTGTTATCATAGGGGATTTAGCCAGACTCCCCTCCCCCCCCCCCCCCAACACCACCACCAGATCACATTGTTATCATAGGGGATTTAGCCAGACTCCCCTCCCCCCCCCCCCCCAACACCACCACCAGATCACATTGTTATCATAGGGGGATTTAGCCAGACTCCCCTCCCCCCCCCCCCCAACACCACCACCAGATCACATTGTTATCATAGGGGAATTAGCCAAACTCCCCTCCCCCCCCCCCCAACACCACCACCAGATCACATTGTTATCATAGGGGATTTAGCCAGACTCCCCTCCCCCCCCCCCCCCCCCCCAACACCACCACTAGATCACATTGTTATCATAGGGGAATTAGCCAAACTCCCCCTCCCCCCCCCCCCCCAACACCACCACCAGATCACATTGTTATCATAGGGGAATTAGCCAAACTCCCCTCCCCCCCCCCCCCCCCAACACCACCACTAGATCACATTGTTATCATAGGGCAGGCATGTCCAAACTCCCCTCCCCCCCCCCCCAACACCACCACCAGATCACATTGTTATCATAGGGGAATTAGCCAGACTTCCCCCCCCCCCCCCCCCCAACACCACCACTAGATCACATTGTTATCATAGGGCAGGCATGTCCAAACTTTTTTCGAAGAGTGCCAAATTTGATGAAGTGAACATGTGCGGGGGCCGACCATTTTGCTTGACATTCTTTGGACCATTAAAATGAATGCAAATAAACTTTTTTTTACAAAGTTTATTGAAAACGGCACACTTTTTATACTTAAAAAATCCCGGGGCACACCACCAACCAAAATGGCACAAAATGACACTAAAACAGGACATATTATACATATAGTTAATAATATAGATTCTAAATGTATTTATACTCACTCAGTGTGAAACCTGGGCCTGTTTCGATAAACACAAAAGGGATATCCCCATGTTTTTCTCCCCCCTGCTTCTCTCCCGTTTCCCCCATCCCCATGTTTCTCTCCCCCCTGCTTCTCCCCCATCCCCATGTGTCTCTCCCCCCTGCTTCTCCCCCATCCCCATGTTTCTCTCCCCCCTGCTTCTCCCCCATCCCCATGTTTCTCTCCCCCCTGCTTCTCCCCCATCCCCATGTTTCTCTCCCCCCTGCTTCTCCCCCATCCCCATGTTTCTCTCCCCCCTGCTTCTCCCCCATCCCCATGTTTCTCTCCCCCCTGCTTCTCCCCCATCCCCATGTTTCTCTCCCCCCTGCTTCTCCCCCATCCCCATGTTTCTCTCCCCCTGCTTCTCCCCCATCCCCATGTTTCTCTCCCCCCTGCTTCTCCCCCATCCCCATGTTTCTCTCCCCCCTGCTTCTCCCCCATCCCCATGTTTCTCTCCCCCCTGCTTCTCTCCTGTTTCTCCCCCATCCCTGCTCACCTTCCTTGAGATGCTCGCCGCAGGCGCCGTCCCCCTTACCTACTGGCCTGGACGTGCTCCTCCAATCAGGGGAGACCGGGAGCGTGGTGCGTGGCGCACAACGCTCCTGGTCTTCCCTGATTGGAGGAGCACGTCCGGGCCAGTAGGTGAGGGGAACGGCGCCCGCAGCACACTGCTTGGAAAACACTGCTCTAGTGCACGGGAAAGGAAAGCCGAAATCTCGGACATCGCGAGATTTCGGCTTTCCTTTTCTGTGCACTAGAGTGGCGTGTTGCTGCCGGATACCTGGGGGGCCGTAAAAGTTCGTAACGCGGGCCGCAAATGGCCCGTGGGCCGGACTTTGGACATGCCTGTCATAGGGGAATTAGCCAAACTCCCCTCCCCCCCCCCCCAACACCACCACCAGATCACATTGTTATCATAGGGGAATTAGCCAGACTCCCCTCCCCCCCCCCCCCCCCCCCCCAACACCACCACCAGATCACATTGTTATTACAGGGGAATTAACCCCCCCCCCCCCTCCTTAGGAGCAGCGACCTATTAGATCTATTCTGGTGTTTTTGGCGCACGTTCATCATTATTGGGATATACAGTAAAATCTTTCTTCCTGCGTCTGGGAAGATGCTCCATATGTTCTCCGGCAGCGAAGTAACCACCAGGAAGCAGACGGCAGGAAGTGGCTGAGATCCAGGCTCCTGTTACACTGCAGGGAACGTCCATCCGTCCTACAGGAACGCAGATGGTTCAGCTGACTGAGGAGCAGCAACGGTTCAGGTCGTAACGTTCCACCCTCAGCCTAAAGAAATTCCACAGAAATGTTGTACAATGAAACAGTGGATGACAATAAAGGGACGTTAGAGGGACGTTATATCTGAGGACACAGGGGAATGAAGCTTACACAGTGTCTTCTGTAATCTGGGTCAGGCTTCCAGACTTAGGCCTCATTCTCATGTTCCGTGCATGTTCTATGTATATGGGTTAGAGATGAGTGAATCGCTTTGTTTGATCTGCGCTCCGCTCATCCTCATTGAGACACCGGCCTTTCAGTGCTGCTTCGCTCCCTGTTGCTCCTCCCAGGATGCAGGAAAAAGCTGTCCACTACCACAGCTCAGCTGTGGTAGTGGACACACGTATGGAGAATGCCAAGAATTTCTTTTCAAAAGCTATCACTATAGACAAGATGCAGTGCTAAACAGATAAAGAGGAGAAGTCAGAGATCACCCCAGCCCAAGCCGAGAATCTCTCTTAAAAGAGCAGGGCGGTATCCTAGGACAGAGGAACTGACCCGGATAGAGCAAAGCAACCGTAACCAAGGCCTACGTACTCTATCTGACAGCACAGGTGAAAATGTGAAATGGTCAGAAACTTAGCTACACTCAGGTAACCAAGACTGGGGCTTATGTCACCCTCATAGGACGGGTACCCCAACATTGCAGAGCAGAAGGTGGTTATAGCGACATTCAGGTCGAAACACGGGCACAAGTATTCTCTTCTTCTTAAGTATCTTCCAAGTATTTCTTCTCTCAAGTTTTGGCAGAGCACATAACTAAACTGGGTTGGAGCTCTCCCGCTAAACTCCTCTCCACTCCTCTGAACTCTCTACTCAACTATCACTGTATTCTACCTCACTACTTCAGCATCGCTCAGCACAGATTCAGTGAGCTCAAGTCTGTATCGCAGAAGTCACTTGTTACCCTGCTATCCCGTACTGTCAGAGACTGGTCAGTAAAGATCAGTTTATTCTACTGGGATTCAATGATAATTGCACCAGCACCTACACACGCCGGCTACACCGTCCTTGGGTCATTTACCGACAGTCCGGGCGGGTCATCTCTCCACTCTGGACCACTGTGATAAGAGCCCAAGGGACCCCGTAGCAACCCGGTAGGTCACCGACCATTGAGGATCAATACAGTCAGCCACACACTAAAAGCAGGTATACCATCCCACCTGTGTGCTGAGTTAGCGCTGGCGTCACGACTACATCCTCACTTGCTGAGCTATATGCCAACCACTAGCATAACATCATCCTGGCGGTTGGGTACCGAAAGGGGTGCACACCACACTGGATCCAACCCTGGGAAAATTCTCCCAGTTTCCCATGATTGGATCCAGCTTTTCCTGGCACCTGGGTGGAGCAGCACTGAAAGGCCGGAAGCTCAATGAGTGGAGCGCAGATTAAACAAAGCGCTTCACTTCATTTAGATCAGTGATTGCTCGTCTCTTATACAGATAATGGGCTACAGAACGGACTTTGGGTCACGGTAGTGCAAAGAGTTAAACAGTTTCGGAGCTTCCGGCATCATAATGAATGACGACACCGGGCTTTCCGCAGTCCACTCCATAGCACATTGTCCGTATATATATATATATATGCGCGGAGGGCGGGAATGTAGCCTGAGAGTGACTGCTTGAGGCCAATAGACAGGGGTTGTGAACAGGATTCTTTATTAGACGGCTCATACTGGCCACCAGTCCTCATTATGGCAGGACGTCCCTCAAACTGGACCACGAAAAGGGGCAGGATTCATACAATGGCACACAGGGACGTTTTGTGCATGTTCCTGGGTGTTTCAGAACCGGTGCCCAATGGTTCCAGACAGAGACGGACTGGGACCAAAAAAATCAGCCCTGGAATACAATCACACTCATAGAGGCTCGGCGAGGAAGCCTGATGGGAGAGGTAAATGGAGGCTGGAGCCCTGGGCGTGATCGGCTGAGACTCCAACCCCCGACACACACTATAAAGCTGACTGGTGGTGCCGGCCGCCAGTCAGCAGGCCAATATTCCAAAAAGACCTGCAGCCCCGGCTGTGGCAACAAGAAAAGGAAGCTTTGCCAACACGTCCCCAGCAACCAGGCGGCCAAGGACGCCGTTCATTTCTGGAACTTTTTCTAGCAGCAGTTGGACAATTCTCTGGATCAATCGTTTGTCTTCCATAATTTATAAACCTCAATGTGAATTATTATTAAGCGTCCAATGGGATCCTGCCGCTGTAAAGGCCACTTTGTGCCGTTGTATGTGTTACTATATGCCGTTGTATAGGCCACTTTATGCCGTTGTATGGGTAACTATATGCCGCTGTAAAGGCCACTTTGTGCCGCTGTATAGGCCACTATGTGCCGTTGTATAGGCCACTATGTGCCATTGTATAGGCCACTATGTGCCGTTGTATGGGCCACTTTGTGCCGTTGTATGGGTAACTATATGCCGTTGTATAGGCCACATTGTGCCGCTGTATGGGCCACTATGTGCCGTTGTATAGGCCACCATATGCCGTTGTATGGGTGACTATGTGCCGTTGTATAGGCCACTATGTGCCGTTGTATAGGCCACTATGTGCCACTGTATAGGCCACTATGTGCCGTTGTATAGGCCACTATGTGCCGTTGTATAGGCCACTATGTGCCGTTGTATGGGCCACTTTGTGCCGTTGTATGGGTAACTATATGCCGTTGTATAGGCCACATTGTGCCGCTGTATGGGCCACTATGTGCCGTTGTATAGGCCACCATATGCCGTTGTATGGGTGACTATGTGCCGTTGTATAGGCCACTATGTGCCGTTGTATGGGCCACTATGTGCTGTTGTATGGGTAACTATATGCCATTGTATAGGCCACATTGTGCCGTTGTATAGGCCACTATGTGCCGTTGTATAGGCCACTATGTGCCGTTGTATGGGCCACTATGTGCTGTTGTATGGGTAACTATATGCCGTTGTATAGGCCACTATGTGCCGTTGTATAGGCCACTATGTGCCGTTGTATAGGCCACCATATGCCGTTGTATGGGTGACTATGTGCCGTTGTATAGGCCACTATGTGCCGTTGTATAGGCCACTATGTGCCGTTGTATAGGCCACCATATGCCGTTGTATGGGTGACTATGTGCCGTTGTATAGGCCACTATGTGCCGTTGTATAGGCCACTATGTGCCGTTGTATGGGTAACTATATGCCGTTGTATAGGCCACTATGTGCCGTTGTATGGGTAACTATGTGCCGTTGTATAGGCCACCATATGCCGTTGTATAGGCCACCATATGCCGTTGTATAGGACACTAAATGCCGATTATAGGCCACCATATGCCGTTGTATAGGCCACTATGTGCTGTTGTATAGGCCACCATATGCCGTTGTATAGGCCGTCACATAGGCCATCCCTACCTTTTCTGCTAACACTGTAGTCAGAAATAAGTTTTTGTAAAATTCTGTTTTTTATGGAGGTGCCTAATACTCTTGACATTGACAGACCCTCGGGAAGGAATACTTCCTTTCTAGATAAGAACTTCCCATCACAAGTCATCAGCCGGGGCTCGTGTCATTACGAGAGCTCACATATCCAGAAGACATGAATAACGATCAATGTACCATATATTCTGCTTATCTTGGGTCTTTAGCTTCTAGGACCTCTTTTCATCGTTTCGCTCTACCCATCATCCATAATATCCATACATTCTCTGCAACACTCCTGGACCAACTCTGCAGTCACTATTTTAGCTTTGTGAAATACATTTTTTAGATATTTTTTCTCAGCATTTTTGTCTGATAAGATATATTCCAAAGTTTCCTATAATTGCTTGAGGTAAAAAGGTAACATATTTGGTATATCCATATTATTAAAATATAATGATTGATCTGACATGGTAAACGGCATACACAAAAAATACCAACACCATAAATGCTCATTTTTGGTCACATCATATGCCAGAAAAAAAGCTGAATAAAAAGTAACCAATAGGTGGACCGATCTATACAAACTATAAATCATAATGCAAAACACAAGCCCTAAAGCACGTCATTCAGACAACAACCAAAAGCTATGTCCATTGGGAATGAGTGTAATCATGAGGGTCCAGTAACCTGCTGCTACCTTGTGTTTCTCTGTCCTCTGTGAGAGTACTGGGTAAGAACCATGCCCCCCCCTCTGCCAGCAGCACCGGCCGGTATGTATAGGTGGCAGAGGAGAAGCAGCCGCTCTGGATTCCCGTGCCATGGAATGGTTGCTTTGGGGTATTACCTCTGCTCTCTGCGTTCTGCCCAGAAGGATCCACGGGAGGCTCCATTCCTGACCTTGTCCTGGGCTGGTCCGTCTTCTTCCTCCGCACCAGGTCCCACCTATGTCTCTATGTCCTTTGGCCGGTCTGCACAGTGTCCGCCACCCTCCCAGTAGGTCTCCACATGAAGAGCCGCTCGGAAGGTCTTTGCTCTAACGTTGGAGATGACTTCACGAGCAGCAAACACATTTCCTTCTATTCTTTCTTGAGTTGCTTTTCCTGCTCAGGTTTTTTTTTCTTCTTCTTAATTTAACTATAAATAGTTCTGAGAGCGGCGGCGGCTCCGGGTAGCGGCCAGGCAGGAAGCCGGACGCAAACACGGGAACAGGATTGTTTGTTAGGAACCCGGAATGTTCATGTCCTTAAAGTGATTGTACCAGCAGTTACATCAACTTGTGATATGCGACCCATACTGGACGGGATTGGTGGGACTGGTCATTCTTATATCGTGTAAACTGGTGTCCCCAACTCCAGTCCTCATGGCCACCAGCGGGTGATACAATTACGCAGTGTCCCGGTACTACGTTTTATACCACCTGGGTAACGTCCATCTGTCAGGTATCACACTAAACGGGATGAAGGTGCTAATTGTGTATTTACCCACTAAGGTGATATATCATTATACCCATCAGGTAGTATGACAGGTGATGTATCATTATACACATCAGGTAGTATCACAGGTGATTATATCATTATACCCATCAGGTAGTATCACAGGTGATGTATCATTATACACATCAGGTACTATCACAGGTAATATCATTATACCCATCAGGTAGTATCACAGGTGATATCATTATACCCATCAGGTAGTATCACAGGTGATATCATTATACCTATCAGGTAGTATCACAGGTGATATCATTATACCCATCAGGTAGTATCACAGGTGATATCATTATACCCATCAGGTAGTATCACAGGTGATATCATTATACTCATCAGGTAGTATCACAGGTGATATCATTATACCCATCAGGTAGTATCACAGGTGATATATCATTATACCCATCAGGTAGTATCACAGGTGATATATCATTATACCCATCAGGTAGTATCACAGGTGATTATATCATTATACCCCTCAGGTATTATCCCAGGTGATATATCATTATACCCATCAGGTAGTATCACAGGTGATATATCATTATACCCATCAGGTAGTATCACAGGTGATATCATTATACCCATCAGGTAGTATCACAGGTGATATATCATTATACCCATCAGGTAGTATCACAGGTGATTATATCATTATACCCCTCAGGTATTATCACAGGTGATTATATCATTATACCCATCAGGTAGTATCACAGGTGATGTCATTATACCCATCAGGTAGTATCACAGGTGATATCATTATACCCATCAGGTAGTATCACAGGTGATTATATCATTATACCCATCAGGTAGTATCACAGGTGATTATATCATTATACCCATCAGGTAGTATCACAGGTGATATCATTATACCCATCAGGTAGTATCACAGGTGATTATATCATTATACCCATCAGGTAGTATCACAGGTGATTATATCATTATACCCATCAGGTAGTATCACAGGTGATATCAATATACCCATCAGGTAGTATCACAGGTGATATCATTATACCCATCAGGTAGTATCACAGGTGATATCATTATACTCATCAGGTAGTATCACAGGTGATATCATTATACCCATCAGGTAGTATCACAGGTGATTATATCATTATACCCATCAGGTAGTATCACAGGTGATTATATCATTATACCCATCAGGTATACCCATCAGGTAGTATCACAGGTGATTATATTATTATACCCATCAGGTATTATCCCAGGTGATATATCATTATACCCATCAGGTAGTATCACAGGTGATATCATTATACCCATCAGGTAGTATCACAGGTGATATCATTATACTCATCAGGTAGTATCACAGGTGATATCATTATACCCATCAGGTAGTATCACAGGTGATTATATCATTATACCCATCAGGTAGTATCACAAGTGATTATATCATTATACCCATCAGGTATACCCATCAGGTAGTATCACAGGTGATTATATCATTATACTCATCAGGTAGTATCACAGGTGATATATAATTGTACCCATCAGGTAGTATCACAGGTGATATCATTATACCCATCAGGTAGTATCACAGGTGATTATATCATTATACCCATCAGGTAGTATCACAGGTGATTATATCATTATACCCATCAGGTAGTATCACAGGTGATATCATTATACCCATCAGGTAGTATCACAGGTGATATCATTATACCCATCAGGTAGTATCACAGGTGATATATAATTATACCCATCAGGTAGTATCACAGGTAATATCATTATACCCATCAGGTAGTATCACAGGTGATATCATTATACTCATCAGGTAGTATCACAGGTGATATCATTATACTCATCAGGTAGTATCACAGGTGATATCATTATACCCATCAGGTAGTATCACAGGTGATATGTAATTATACCCATCAGGTAGTATCACAGGTGATATATAATTATACCCATCAGGTAGTATCACAGGTGATATATAATTATACCCATCAGGTAGTATCACAGGTGATTATATCATTATACCCATCAGGTAGTATCACAGGTGATATATAATTATACCCATCAGGTAGTATCACAGGTAATATCATTATACCCATCAGGTAGTATCACAGGTGATATCATTATACCCATCAGGTAGTATCACAGGTGATATCATTATACCCATCAGGTAGTATCACAGGTGATATGTAATTATACCCATCAGGTAGTATCACAGGTGATATATAATTATACCCATCAGGTAGTATCACAGGTGATTATATCATTATACCCATCAGGTAGTATCACAGGTAATATCATTATACCCATCAGGTAGTATCACAGGTGATATCATTATACCCATCAGGTAGTATCACAGGTGATATCATTATACTCATCAGGTAGTATCACAGGTGATATCATTATACCCATCAGGTAGTATCACAGGTGATATGTAATTATACCCATCAGGTAGTATCACAGGTGATATATAATTATACCCATCAGGTAGTATCACAGGTGATTATATCATTATACCCATCAGGTAGTATCACAGGTGATTATATCATTATACCCATCAGGTAGTATCACAGGTGATATATAATTATACCCATCAGGTAGTATCACAGGTGATATCATTATACCCATCAGGTAGTATGACAGGTGATGTATCATTATACACATCAGGTACTATCACAGGTAATATCATTATACCCATCAGGTAGTATCACAGGTGATTATATCATTATACCCATCAGGTAGTATCACAGGTGATATCATTATACCCATCAGGTAGTATCACAGGTAATATCATTATACCCATCAGGTAGTATCACAGGTGATATCATTATACCCATCAGGTAGTATCACAGGTGTTCAATAAAATGGCTGTCTAGAGGCAATGCATAGCCTAAAGGAGAAGTCTGGTGAATAATTTCCTTGGAGTCAGAGGGGAACATAATAAACAAGCTCTACTTACCTCTCCCTGTGCCTCCGCAGTGCTGCCTTACCATTCTGAGACTCCTGGATCTGCTTGTGAAGGGACGTTACGGCTTGGCTGGTGGACTGCCTGCTCAGCCAATCAGTGACTGGGGAGGGAGTTCTCCTTAAGGCTATGTTCACACAACGTATGGACAATGGCCATTGTATTGATTATTGAACAGTGGCCATTCTTGCATTGACTTCGAAGCAACACATTTCTTTGTTTTAATGGTCGTTCTTTTCATAAAATGTATGTTGTGTGAACATAGCCTTAAACTGGTTTCAGAAAATTATATTAAGTTGTAAATTAAGTTCTATTTAAAAATCTCCAGTCTTCCAGTACTTATCAGCTTCAGTATGTTATGCAGGAAGTGGTGTATTCTCTCCAGTTTTCCAGTACTTATCAGCTGCTGTATGTCCTGCAGGTAGTGGTGTATTCTCCCCAGTGTGACACAGTGCTCTCTGCTGCCACCTCTGTCCATGTCAGGAACTGTCCAGAGCAGCAGCAAATCCCTATAGAAAACCTCTGCTGCTCTGGACAGTTCCTGACATGGACAGAGGTGGCAGCAGAGAGCAGATTTTTAAATAAAAGTAAATTAAAAATCTATATCATTTTCTGACATCAGTTGATTTGAAAGAAAATTATGTTTTGCCGGAGTGCCCCTTTAAAGTGCAAATGGTAAACTGAAAGTATCAAATGTCAAATAGATTTCTAATACACACAATAAAGTCGATACAAAATGTCTAAACCTCTGATTGTGTGGAGAGTCAATGAGCGGGATTCCTAATTGTGATGTGTTTGTCCTGTAAGGAGATCCTGTGTATTGTTCCTCCCAGACATGAGAGATGAGCGCTCCGGCCGTATCCTGCAGCCATGTTTAGTCCATCCATCTCAGCTGATTTCTTATCCAGGCTTCTAGAACAAAGAAAGATTTCTACCATTCAGATGAGATAAGCAGAAGGGTGAGGCCGGCGTTATAACTCCCGATACCAAGAGCCGGAGCCACCCTACTACATGGCCGCTGACCCCGGCCGCCACCCTACTACATGGCCGCTGACCCCGGCCGCCACCCTACTACATGGCCGCTGACCCCGGCCGCCACCCTACTGCATGGCCGCTGACCCCGGCCGCCACCCTACTGCATGGCCGCTGACCCCGGCCGCCACCCTACTGCATGGCTGCTGACCCCAGCCGCCACCCTACTGCATGGCCGACGACCCAGGCCGCCACCCTACTACATGGCCGCTGACCCCGGCCGCCACCTAACTAAATGGCCGCTGACCCCATCCTCCACCTTACTACATGGCCGGCCTCCACCTTACTAAATGGCCGCTGACCCCATCCTCCACCTTACTACATGGCCGCTGACCCCGGCTTCCACCTTACTACATGGCCGCTGACCCCGGCCGCCACCCTACTACATGGCCGCTGACCCCGGCCTCCACCTTACTACATGGCCGCTGACCCCGGCCTCCACCCTACTACATGGCCGACGACCCCGGCCTCCACCTTACTACATGGCCGCTGACCCCGGCCGCCACCTAACTAAATGGCCGCTGACCCCGGCCGCCACCCTACTACATGGCCGCTGACCCCGGCCGCCACCCTACTGCATGGCCGCTGACCCCGGCCGCCACCCTACTACATGGCCGCTGACCCCGGCCGCCACCCTACTGCATGGCCGCTGACCCCGGCCGCCACCCTACTGCATGGCCGCTGACCCCGGCCGCCACCCTACTGCATGGCCGCTGACCCCGGCCGCCACCCTACTACATGGCCGCTGACCCCGGCCTCCACCCTACTACATGGCCGCTGACCCCGGCCTCCACCCTACTACATGGCCGCTGACCCCGGCCTCCACCCTACTACATGGCCGCTGACCCCGGCCTCCACCTTACTACATGGCCGCTGACCCCGACCGCCACCTTACTAAATGGCCGCTGACCCCGGCCTCCACCTTACTACATGGCTGCTGACCCAGGCCTCCACGCTACTACATGGCCGGCCTCCACCTTACTACATGGCCGCTGACCCCGGCCTCTACCTTACTACATGGCCGACGACCTTGGCCTCCACCTTACTACTACATGGCCGACGACCCCGGCCTCCACCTAACTACATGGCCGCTGACCCCGGCCTCCACCTTACTACATGGCCGCTGACCCTGGCCTCCACCTTACTACATGGCCGCTGACCCCGGCTTCTACCTTACTACATGGCCGACGACCCTGGCCTCCACCTTACTACTACATGGCCGACGACCCCGGCCTCCACCTTACTACTACATGGCCGACGACCCCGGCCTCCACCTAACTACATGGCCGCTGACCCCGGCCTCCACCTAACTACATGGCAGCTGACCCCGGCCTCCACCATATTACATGGCCGCTGACCCAGGCCTCCACCTTACTACATTGCCGCTGACCCAGGCCTCCACCTTACTACATGGCCGCTGACCCCGGCCTCCACCTTACTACTACATGGCCGCTGACCCCGGCCTCCACCTTACTACATGGCCGCTGACCCAGGCCTCCACCCTACTACATGGCCGCTGACCCCGGCCTCCACCTTACTACATGGCCGCTGACCCAGGCCTCCACCTTACTACATGGCCGCTGACCCCGGCCTCCACCTTACTACATGGCTGCTGACCCCGGCCTCCACCTTACTACATGGCCGCTGACCCCGGCCTCCACCTTACTACATGGCCGCTGACCCCGGCCTCCACCCTACTACATGGCCGCTGACCCCGGCCTCCACCTTACTACATGGCCGCTGACCCCGGCCTCCACCCTACTACATGGCCGCTGACCCCGGCCTCCACCTTACTACATGGCCGCTGACCCAGGCCTCCACCTTACTACATGGCCGCTGACCCCGGCCTCCACCATACTACATGGCCGCTGACCCCGGCCTCCACCTTACTACTACATGGCCGCTGACCCCGGCCTCCACCTTACTACATGGTCGCTGACCACGGCCTCCACCTTACTACATGGCCGCTGACCCCGGCCTCCACCTTACTACATGGCCGCTGACCCCGGCCTCCACCTTACTACATGGCCGCTGACCCCGGCCTCCACCTTACTACATG
The DNA here is from genome assembly GCF_027789765.1 of Dendropsophus ebraccatus. Lineage (NCBI taxonomy): Eukaryota > Metazoa > Chordata > Amphibia > Anura > Hylidae > Dendropsophus > Dendropsophus ebraccatus. Next base: position 73,694,976 of record NC_091468.1, on the reverse strand, counting down.
GCCGCTGACCCCGGCCTCCACCTTACTATAATTTATTTCTTTATACACAAAAGACATAAAAGCTAAAATGACGACAGATGTTTGGGGCAGTAAGGTAACATGGAGGCGAGTTCCTCTGGTGAATGTTTTGGAGGCTGCGGAATCTTCAGATCGTTACATCCATCCGTGGCTGCCACTTCCTGCCGCCATTGTCTGGTCTCGCTTATTGACCTCCCATCTGACATCCTGGCCTCATGTTCCTCTAATTTTAGCTCTTAGGTAGTAAGGGAAGAAACCCCCCGCGGGCCGAGAAGCCGAGATTGTTTTGTCTTTTTCAGATTCCTAATATTTCCCGATGGATTCCAGCGTCTCAGATCTGAGGAGAAGCGATGAGGCAGAGTGCAGGGCAGGATCCTCCTCTGTACACCAGGGGGTTAATATAACCCGGCTATGACATCCTATTATAAGAAAGCAGCAAACAGAGAGGGGTATGTGTCCTGCAATGCCCCATGTTATGGAGGAGGTCTCCCCCCGGAGGCCGTGTCACATTACTGCAGCCGACACAGGAGGAGCTCCCTCTGTACAATCTAATAAGACGACTCCATATGTAGTTACCAAATCCACACACGGCAGGTTCTGCCCGTTCTATCAGGAAAATCCGCTCCGACTATCCAAAGACCCATCAACCCAAAATGCTTCAAAAATCAGACCGGGTCTAATAATACGCTACACTGTACCCTCCCAGTATATGGTAGATAGCCGCCATACTGCATGTCCCACTGTTCTTAGGCTCCAAGACTGTAAGTTCTCCTTCTCTGTAGTTGTTCCCCCCCATACTGTATACCTCCCTCCCCCTCTGTAGTAGTTCCCCCATACTGTATACCTCCCTCCCCCTCTGTAGTAGTTCCCCCATACTGTATACCTCCCTCCCCCTATGTAGTTGTTCCCCCCATACTGTATACCTCCCTCCCCCTCTGTAGTTGTTCCCCCATACTGTATACCTCCCTCCCCCTATGTAGTTGTTCCCCCATACTGTATACCTCCCTCCCCCTCTGTAGTAGTTCCCCCATACTGTATACCTCCCTCCCCCTCTGTAGTAGTTCCCCCATACTGTATACCTCCCTCCCCCTCTGTAGTTGTTCCCCCCCATACTGTATACCTCCCTCCCCCTCTGTAGTTGTTCCCCCCATACTGTATACCTCCCTCCCCCTCTGTAGTTGTTCCCCCATACTGTATACCTCCCTCCCCCTATGTAGTTGTTCCCCCCATACTGTATATCTCCCTCCCCCTCTGTAGTAGTTCCCCCATACTGTATACCTCCCTCCCCCTATGTAGTTGTTCCCCCCATACTGTATACCTCCCTCCCCCTCTGTAGTTTTTCCCCCGATACTGTATACCTCCCCTCACCCCTCTGTAGTAGTTCCCCCCCATACTGTATACCTCCCCTCACCCCTCTGTAGTAGTTCCCCCCCCATACTGTATACCTCCCCTCACCCCTCTGTAGTTGTTCCCCCATACTGTATACCTCCCTCCCCCTATGTAGTTGTTCCCCCCCATACTGTATACCTCCCTCCCCCTCTGTAGTTGTCTCCCCCCCATACTGTATACCTCCCTCACCCCTCTGTAGTTGTGCCCCCCCATACTGTATACCTCCCTCACCCCTCTGTAGTTGTCTCCCCCCCATACTGTATACCTCCCTCACCCCTCTGTAGTTGTCTCCCCCCCATACTGTATACCTCCCTCACCCCTCTGTAGTTGTCTCCCCCCCATACTGTATACCTCCCTCACCCCTCTGTAGTTGTGCCCCCATACTGTATACCTCCCTCACCCCTCTGTAGTTGTGCCCCCCCATACTGTATACCTCCCTCACCCCTCTGTAGTTGTCTCCCCCCCATACTGTATACCTCCCTCACCCCTCTGTAGTTGTGCCCCCCCATACTGTATACCTCCCTCCCCCTCTGTAGTTGTGCCCCCCCATACTGTATACCTCCCTCCCCCTCTGTATTTGTTCCCCCCATACTGTATACCTCCATGACCCCTCTGTAGTTGTCCCGCATACTGTATACCTCCCTCCCCCTCTGTAGTTTCCCCCACACCGTATACCTCCCTCCAGGGGCGTAATTAGGATTCATGGGGCCCCATAGCAAAAAAACTTTATGCCCCCCCCCCCCCCCCCCCATCTCAGCATACTCCTGGAAGGAACGCTGCCTCCGGTACACAGGCACCCACATAGCCGCTAGTGTACTGTACCACCATCTTCCCCTCATCGTCTTATCTTTTGCAGAACTACAACTCCTATTATGTGATGAATTACCCCACACAACATGCTGGGAGATGTAGTTCTACAGCCTACCCTGTACACTATGCTGGGAGATGTAGTCCTGCATATTACCACACACCATGCTGGGAAATGTAGTCCTGTATATTACCACACAGCATGCTGGGAGATGTAGTCCTGTATATTACCCCACACTATGCTGGGAGATGTAGTCCTGTATATTACCACACACTATGCGGGGAGATGTAGTCCTGTATATTACCACACACTATGCTGGGAAATGTAGTCCTGTATATTACCCCACACTATGCTGGGAGATGTAGTCCTGTATATTACCACACACCATGCTGGGAGATGTAGTCCTGTATATTACCATACACCATGCTGGGAGATGTAGTCCTGTATATTACCACACACCATGCTGGGAGATGTAGTCCTGTATATTACCCCACACTATGCTGGGAGATGTAGTCCTGTATATTACCACACACCATGCTGGGAGATGTAGTCCTGTATATTACCATACACCATGCTGGGAGATGTAGTCCTGTATATTACCACACACACCATGCTGGGAGATGTAGTCCTGTATATTACCCCACACACCATGCTGGGAGATGTAGTCCTGTATATTACTACACACCATGCTGGGAGATGTAGTCCTGTATATTACCCCACACCATGCTGGGAGATGTAGTCCTGTATATTACCACACACCATGCTGGGAAATGTAGTCCTGTATATTACCACACAGCATGCTGGGAGATGTAGTCCTGTATATTACCCCACACTATGCTGGGAGATGTAGTCCTGTATATTACCCCACACTATGCGGGGAGATGTAGTCCTGTATATTACCACACACTATGCTGGGAGATGTAGTTCTGTATATTACCACACACTATGCTGGGAGATGTAGTCCTGTATATTACCCCACACTATGCTGGGAGATGTAGTCCTGTATATTACCCCACACTATGCTGGGAGATGTAGTCCTGTATATTACCACACACACAGCATGCTGGGAAATGTAGTCCTGTATATTACCCCACACTATGCTGGGAAATGTAGTCCTGTATATTACCACACACTATGCTGGGAGATGTAGTCCTGTATATTACCCCACACTATGCTGGGAGATGTAGTCCTGTATATTACCCCACACTATGCTGGGAGATGTAGTCCTGTATATTACCACACACACAGCATGCTGGGAAATGTAGTCCTGTATATTACCCCACACTATGCTGGGAAATGTAGTCCTGTATATTACCACACACTATGCTGGGAGATGTAGTCCTGTATATTACCCCACACTATGCTGGGAGATGTAGTCCTGTATATTACCCCACACCATGCTGGGAGATGTAGTCCTGTATATTACCCCACACTATGCTGGGAGATGTAGTCCTGTATATTACCCCACACACCATGCTGGGAGATGTAGTCCTGTATATTACCCCACACTATGCTGGGAGATGTAGTCCTGTATATTACCACACACCATGCTGGGAGATGTAGTCCTGTATATTACCCCACACTATGCTGGGAGATGTAGTCCTGTATATTACCCCACACTATGCTGGGAGATGTAGTCCTGTATATTACCCCACACTATGCTGGGAGATGTAGTCCTGTATATTACCCCACACTATGCTGGGAGATGTAGTCCTGTATATTACCACACACTATGCGGGGAGATGTAGTCCTGTATATTACCCCACACTATGCTGGGAGATGTAGTCCTGTATATTACCACACAGCATGCTGGGAGATGTAGTCCTGTATATTACCACACACCATGCGGGGAGATGTAGTCCTGTATATTACCCCACACCATGCTGGGAGATGTAGTCCTGTATATTACCACACACACCATGCTGGGAGATGTAGTCCTGTATATTACCCCACACTATGCGGGGAGATGTAGTCCTGTATATTACCCCACACTATGCGGGGAGATGTAGTCCTGTATATTACCACACACTATGCTGGGAGATGTAGTCCTGTATATTACCACACACCATGCTGGGAGATGTAGTCCTGTATATTACCCCACACCATGCTGGGAGATGTAGTCCTGTATATTACCACACACTATGCTGGTAGATGTAGTCCTGTATATTACCACACACACAGCATGCTGGGAGATGTAGTCCTGTATATTACCACACACTATGCTGGGAGATGTAGTCCTGTATATTACCACACACACACAGCATGCTGGGAGATGTAGTCCTGTATATTAACACACACACCATGCTGGGAGATGTAGTCCTGTATATTACCCCACACTATGCTGGGAGATGTAGTCCTGTATATTACCCCACACTATGCTGGGAGATGTAGTCCTGTATATTACCCCACACTATGCTGGGAGATGTAGTCCTGTATATTACCCCACACTATGCTGGGAGATGTAGTCCTGTATATTACCCCACACACCATGCTGGGAGATGTAGTCCTGTATATTACCCCACACTATGCTGGGAGATGTAGTCCTGTATATTACCCCACACTATGCTGGGAGATGTAGTCCTGTATATTACCACACACTATGCTGGGAGATGTAGTCCTGTATATTACCACACACACCATGCTGGGAGATGTAGTCCTGTATATTACCACACACTATGCTGGGAGATGTAGTCCTGTATATTACCCCACACTATGCTGGGAGATGTAGTCCTGTATATTACCCCACACTATGCTGGGAGATGTAGTCCTGTATATTACCACACACTATGCTGGGAGATGTAGTCCTGTATATTACCACACACTATGCTGGGAGATGTAGTCCTGTATATTACCCCACACTATGCTGGGAGATGTAGTCCTGTATATTACCACACACACCATGCTGGGAGATGTAGTCCTGTATATTACCACACACACACAGCATGCTGGGAGATGTAGTCCTGTATATTAACACACACACCATGCTGGGAGATGTAGTCCTGTATATTACCCCACACTATGCTGGGAGATGTAGTCCTGTATATTACCCCACACTATGCTGGGAGATGTAGTCCTGTATATTACCCCACACTATGCTGGGAAATGTAGTCCTGTATATTACCCCACACTATGCTGGGAGATGTAGTCCTGTATATTACCCCACACTATGCTGGGAGATGTAGTCCTGTATATTACCCCACACCATGCTGGGAGATGTAGTCCTGTATATTACCCCACACTATGCTGGGAGATGTAGTCCTGTATATTACCCCACACTATGCTGGGAGATGTAGTCCTGTATATTACCACACACTATGCTGGGGGATGTAGTCCTGTATATTACCCCACACTATGCTGGGAAATGTAGTCCTGTATATTACCCCACACTATGCTGGGAGATGTAGTCCTGTATATTACCCCACACTATGCTGGGAAATGTAGTCCTGTATATTACCCCACACTATGCTGGGAGATGTAGTCCTGTATATTACCACACAGCATGCTGGGAGATGTAGTCCTGTATATTACCACACACCATGCTGGGAGATGTAGTCCTGTATATTACCCCACACTATGCTGGGAGATGTAGTCCTGTATATTACCCCACACCATGCTGGGAGATGTAGTCCTGTATATTACCCCACACCATGCTGGGAGATGTAGTCCTGTATATTACCACCCACCATGCTGGGAGATGTAGTCCTGTATATTACCCCACACTATGCTGGGAGATATAGTCCTGTATATTACCACACACTATGCTGGGAGATGTAGTCCTGTATATTACCCCACACTATGCTGGGAGATGTAGTCCTGTATATTACCACACAGCATGCTGGGAGATGTAGTCCTGTATATTACCACACGCCATGCTGGGAGATGTAGTCCTGTATATTACCACACGCCATGCTGGGAGATGTAGTCCTGTATATTACCACACGGGGGGGCTGCGTCTCGGGACACTAAGGGGGGCCTACTGCTGGGGACACTATATGGGGAGGGGGGCTGCTGGGGACACTATGGGGGGGCTACTGCTAGGGACACTGTGTGTGGGCTACTTCTGGGGACACTATATGGGGGGGCTGCTGCTGGGGACACTATGTGAGACACAGGACGGGGGCTGCAGGGAGACACAGGACGGGAGCGGGGGCCACAGGGGGACAAAGGACGGGGGCCGCAGGGAGACACAGGACGGGAGCAGGGGCCGCAGGGGGACACAGGACGGGGGCCGCAGGGAGACACAGGATGGGCGCCGCAGGGGGACACAGGACGGGGGCCGCAGAGAGACACAGGACGGGAGCGGGGGCCGCAGGGAGACACAGGACGGGAGTAGGGGCCGCAGGGGGACACAGGACGGGGGCCGCAGGGAGACACAGGATGGGGGCCGCAGGGGGACACAGGACGGGAGCGGGGGCCGCAGGGGAACACAGGACGGGAGCGGGGGCCGCAGGGGGACACAGGACGGGGGCCGCAGGGAGACACAGGATGGGGGCCGCAGGGAGACACAGGACGGGGGGCCGCAGGGAGACACAGGACGGGAGCGGGGGCCGCAGGGGGACACAGGACGGTGGCCGCAGGGAGACAGGACGGGGGCCGCAGGGAGACACAGGACGGGAGTAGGGGCCGCAGGGGGACACAGGACAGGGGCCGCAGGGGAAGACAGAACAGGGACCGCAGGGGGACACAGGACGGGAGCGGGGGCCGCAGGGGAACACAGGACGGGAGCGGGGGCCGCAGGAAGACACAGGACGGGGGCCGCAGGGAGACACAGGACGGGAGCGGGGGCCGCAGTGGGACACAGGACGGTGGCCGCAGGGAGACAGGACGGGGGCCGCAGGGGGACACAGGACGGGGGCCGCAGGGGAAGACAGAACGTGGACCGCAGGGGGACACAGGACGGAGGCCGCAGGGGGACACAGGACGGAGGCCGCAGGGAGACACAGGACGGGGGCCGCAGGGAGACACAGGATGGGAGCGGGGGCCACAGGGGGACACAGGACGGGGGCGCAGGGAGACACAGGATGGGAGCAGGGTCCGCGAAGGGACACAGGACAGGGGACGCAGGGGAAGACAGAATGGGGGCGGGGGCTGCAGGACAGAGACGTGGGGGGCGGGAGCCACAGGGGCCGCAGAGAACGGGGGCGGGGGCCGCAGCAGACGCTGGGGACAGGGGCCGCACAGCACATTGCGGCTTGGCATTTGCAGCACCATTACAGAACCGGGCATCGGGCCCCCTGATACGGCGGGCCCCGTAGCAGCGGCTACGGCGGTAATTCTGCCACTGCCTCCCTCCCCCCTCTGTAGTTGCTCCCCCCATACTGTATACCTCCCTCCCCCTCTGTAGTTGTTCCCCCATACTGTATACCTCCCTCCCTGCTGTAATTGTCCCTCCATACTGTATACCTCCCCCCTCTGTAGTTGTCCCTCCATACTGTATACCTCCCTCCCACTCTGTAGTAGTCACCCCATACTGTATATCCCCCCATAGTTGTTCCCCCATACTGTATACCCCCCATAGTTGTTCCCCCATACTGTATACCTCCCTCCCCCTTTGTAGTAGTCACCCCATACTGTATATCCCCCCATAGTTGTTCCCCCATACTGTATACCTCCCTCCCCCTTTGTAGTAGTCACCCCATACTGTATATCCCCCCATAGTTGTTCCCCCATACTGTATACCCCCCATAGTTGTTCCCCCATACTGTATACCTCCCTCCCCCCTCTGTAGTTGCTCCGGTGCACAGAGGGATTGTCTGCTCCGGTGGTCCCTCATGTATCATTCTACTCAATCTATCCCTATGACCTATCCATTGGTGTTCCCCTCCTGCCTGCGGGGTACTTCTTGTCGAGCTTCTCATAGAGTTGTGCCTATTTCTTAGCACAAACCATTTTATACCGCTCACCCACTATCTATCCACCTGCGATATCACACCAGGAGGCTTCTGTACTTCTCTAATTCTATACAAGATTATAGAACATAAAAGTATTAATTACATCATAACTGAAATGTAGGAACCCTGACAGCAGGAAGGTGCCGGTCTCCTGATATCCTTTGTGTTGCAGGACACCTTGTGGTAGGAAAGTGTTACTGCAAGCAGTGGAGATTTCTGCAGCTTTATCTTCCACATTCCGCAGAGCTGTATGCGCTGTCACTGCTCACAATCTAATCTCATACAATAAAACCAAGCTGAGGTCATAATGTGAGGTGAAAATATGGCCAGAACTATTATAAGGATGTGCTCCATTCAAGTCAATAGGAAATTGTCAGACAGCGCAAACACTATAGAGATACAGCAAAAACTGATGAAAAAGCGTCCAAATAACGGACAAGCTCATTAATTATCACCAGTCATGCAAAAAAGTGAGTGTGAACATATTTTCTCCATGCTGGTGAAGATCATGGTAGACTCTGGACCAAAAGCCAAAGGTGAAATTCTCTACGTATTTCCTTCATTATCATCTGATCTAAAGTGAAGCTCCATGGTCACAGGTTATGTGGTAATCCAATATATACATATAATAGGTTATGCGGTAATCCATTATATACGTATAATAGGTTATGCGGTAATCCATTATATACGTATAATAGGTTATGCGGTAATCCTTTATATACGTATAATAGGTTATGCGGTAATCCATTATATACGTATAATAGGTTATGCGGTAATCCATTATATACGTATAATAGGTTATGCGGTAATCCTTTATATACGTATAATAGGTTATGCGGTAATCCAATATATACATAGAATAGGTTATGTGGTAATCCATTATATACGTATAATAGGTTATGTGGTAATCCATTATATGCGTATAATCGAATTATGCTCTCCGTTAATTTGGTTTCCGCGAATCCCTCATGGCGGCACCATAATGGAGGTTGCCCCTCCCATCGCTCTTTGGACAGGAAATAAGCAGAGAGAGGTTAAAAGGTGGCCCCTCCGCAACCACCTCAGTGCTTTTTCAAATTACCAAGGGGATGATTATAATAAAACCGGCACCATAAATTATAGGGAGGGATATACGGTGGTGCCGCCATGAGGGATTCGCGGAAACCATATTAACGTTGAGCATAATTCGAGCTTTCTTCCGCATCCCCCCTCATGGCGGCACCATAATGGAGACATACCAGATAAGTATTCCGGGTGGGACCACTGCGTGTAGAACCTTATGTCGGAAGGCACAGTCTCTGGCAGCCAGAACATCCAGACGATAGTGTTTAGCAAATGTGTGGATTGTAGACCCCGTCGCTGACTTACAGATTTGGTCTGGAGAAGCCTCGTCTTTTTCGGCCCAGGAAGCGGAAATAGCTCTGGTGGAATGAGCTTTTACTTGGGAAGGAGGATCCTTTTTCTGGTCCGAGTATGATTTTGGTATGGCTAGCTTGATCCATCTTGCCATGGTATCTCAAGAGGCTTTCTTGCCTCAGTTTTTACCCCAATAGAGAATGAAAAGGTTATTTTCTAACCTCCATGATCTCGTCACTTCTAAGTAATGTAGTACACATCGTCTAACATCCAGTGTGTTGAAGGCTCTTTCTTTGTGCGTCTTTGGATGTGGACAAAACAATGGCAGGATTATTTCCTGCTCTCTGTGGAAATCTGAAAACACCTTGGGACAAAATTCCAGATTATGTTTCAAGACAATCCTAGCTTCTAGAATTTTAAGGAAGGGCTCCTTCATGGAGAGGGCTTGTATTTCTCCTACTCAGCAGGCAGAAGTAATAGTCACTAAAAAAGCCGTTTTCCAAGATAAGGCCTTAATCTCTGAGGCTGATAGTGGCTCAAAGGGTTCCATCATCAGACCAGAAAGTACTTTATTTAAATCCCACTGTGGGAAAGTTGGTTTTACTCTAGGTCTTATCCTCTCTACTTCCCTTATGAACCTCTTGACTAGGGGAAATTCCATGAGGGAGATCTGAAAGAAGCTGGACAGAGCCGAAATTTGAACCTTGATGGAGCTGCAACTGAGGCCCAAGTCCAGTCCTTCCTGTAGAAAGCTAAGTATGGAAGGTATATTCGGACTGTGCAGATTAGGACTGGAATCCCCAGACCAAGCACAGAACTTCCTCCATATCCTCAAGTAACACGAGTTTGTGGAAGATTTCCTGCCCTCCTGAATGGTCGATATTACAGCGTCCGAAAGTCCCTGCTTTTTAAGGAGTACCCTTTCAGGATCCAAGCGGTCAAATATAGTCTTTGAACATTTGGCAATAGCAGTGGACCCTGGTGTAGAAGGTCTGGTGTCTGAGGCAGGAGAATAGGAGTATCTATTGCTAGGCTCTCTACAATTGGATACCAGTTCCTTTTGGACCAGCAGGATCACTGTCGCTCTTTCCAGGCAGATCACTGCTACAATCAGTGGAGAGGGGGAAATGCATAGGCAGGTTCTCCCTTCCAACTGAGCTACAGCATCTACTCCCTGAGGATTTTCCCTTGGGTTTAGAGAAAAGAATCTTGGGACTTTCCGATTGTTTTTGTTGGCAAATAAGTCTATTGATTGGGTCCCCCATTTTGACACTATTAGGGTTGAATGCTTCCTCTTTTAGCTCCCATTCCCCTAGGTTGATGCGGGATCTGCTGAGTTAAGGCCCTATTCCACGGGTCGTTTAGAGGAGCAATATCGTTCGTATTCGGCCGATATCGACCGCTACGAACGATATTCATCCCGTGGAATAGAGTGCAACGATCAGCCGACATCGTTCATGTCGGCTGATCGTTGCAGTCGCTTGTTTTTCAACATGTTGAAAAACAAGCGACTGATATAGCAGCGATCTGCTGCCGTCGCTCCGTTGAATAGGAGCATCGGCAGCAGGCGCTGCTGTATCCTATGGGCTGCCCGGACGATCAGCGATCCCCCAGGCAGCCCCCCCCAGCAGCTCCCCGCCACCCCTCCCGCACTCACCCGCTCGCTGACGCCGCGTTGAATAGCGGCGGCAGCGAGCGGGGAACGAGGAGCAAACGAGCGCTAATAGCGCTCGTTTGCTCCTTCAAACAACTCGTGGAATAGGGGCATAAAGTTACAATGTCTGTATACCTAATTTATGGGCTAAGGACTTGAGATCCCTAGCTTGGAATACAGGACTAAGTCTGCTATTTTGTTCTCGGTTCCCTTCAGGTGAACTGCTGAGAGGGAGAGAACCGACTTCTTCGCCCACCGTAAGATCTTGTGTGTTACAGACTGGAGGTGAGGGTGCCTTGTGCCCCCCTTGATGTTTCAGCAGAGTACACTTTTACGTGTTGATTTGTGAGTTCTGTCTTCAGGGATTTTGTGGCCTCCCAAACTGCACTCAATTCCCTGAAGTTTGAAGATCTCTGGCTGATTTCTAGAGGCCATATTCCCTGACATATTTTGTTGGGAATGTGGGCCCCCAAACCCTCTCTGCTGGCATCTGTTGTAAGGGGCAGGACTGGACTGAGAACCCAGTCTACTCCCTTGGATAGACTTTAGGTTTTTGTCCACCAGGCCAAGGATGATTTCACTTCTACTGGTATCGAGACAGTTTTGTGCAGAGACAGGAGGGATCTGTTCCAGGACAATAATCTCAGTTTTTGAAGAGTCCTTGTACGAGTTTGGCTCCATGCCACCGCCTGGATACAGGATGTGATTAATCCTAGGATTTTCATACAGTCTCTTATTGAGGCCGTATTCTTTTTCTTGAAGTTCTTGAACTTCACTATTAGATCCCTTTTCTTCTGATCTGGTAGAAGGGATATTTGGTTCTGTGAGTCTAACATGATCCCCAAGAAGACTTTGTGGGGGGAAGGAACTAGGTCGAACTTCTGATAGTTCACAATCCAGCCAAGTTCCTGAATTAGATCTAAGACTAGGTGAAGGTGGTCTTGACAGGATTGGACAGATTTTGCTACCAGGAGAAAACCGTCCACGTAGGGGAAGGTTACTATTCCCCTCCTTCTTAGGTAGGCCACAATTTCTATCACTATTTTGGAGAACACTCGAGGGGCCAAAGATATGCCCATGGAAGACAAAGGAACTGATAGTGCCTTATTTCTCCCTCCATCTTGAGTGCAAATCTCAGATATCTCTGGGACCATTCCTGGATGGGGACATGATAGTATGCTGAACCCTGAGGAATGAGGAGGACTATTGTTTTGATGGATTCCATTTTGAATCTCCTGTAGAGAACCTACTGATTTAAGTACTTTAGGTTTATGATGGCGGTGGGAACCATTGGGTTTCTTTACTAGGAATGGGGTAGAGTAGTGGCCGGACCCTAACTGATTGGTTGGGACAATAACTACTGCTCCCAGTGAGATTAAGTCCCGGACTCTCTGTTGAATGAGGGCTAGATCTGTCGGGGAGGAAGGTCTTGTGACCTGATATCGGTCGGGTGGGAGACTGCTGAATTCTATTTTGTAACCCAGCGCCAAAAGCTGGAGAACCCAGAGGTTCTTTGTAATAGACTCCCAAGCCCTGGAGAATTTCAGCAGTCTCCCCCCGACCGGGAGGACGTCATTTCTTATCTGAGGAGGTGTTGGAGCTAAAGTTTGAATTGAGGAGAAAGTTTTTACCCTTACCTCCCTTGGGGTAACTCCACCTGCCTGACTTCCCTTTCCCTTTAAAGTCTTTACCTTGGGTTTTAAGAAAGGATTGGGCCTTTTTGGCTGATTTTTTTGCAGGAAAATCTTTTTTCTTATCTACCGTGTGTTCTAATATTTTATCCAGTTTCGGCCCAAATACATTGTTACCCCTGAAATTTTAAAGAACATACTGTAATGGGAATGGCAACCTCCATTTTGGTGCCGCCATGAGGGGGGATGCAGAGGAAACAAAGCTCCAATCCATCCCCTGCATAGACAGAGTGAAATGATAACCTTGTGGCCACTGGGTGGCGCTCACTGCATACACGTACTCCTTACCCTTCAACATCTCCTTTAGGGTATAAACCCACACACCATATACGCAGCTTATTTACTGCTGTGATACGCAGCAAATACGCAGCAAACACGCAACAAATACGCAGCAGATTAGATCTAAATAAATGGACACAGCATCAAATCTGCAACACCAAATCTGCTTCAAATCTGCTGCGTTTTTGCTGCGTATCTGCTGTGTATACGGTGTGTGGGTTTGTACCCTTAGGGCCCTATTCCACGGGACGATTATCGTTCAGATTATCGTTAAATCGTTCGAATCTGAACGATAATCGTTCGGTTGAAATGCAGTTAACGATTAACGACCGAACGAGAAATCGTTGATCGTTTAATAAGACCTGGACCTATTTTTATCGTTGCTCGTTCGCAAATCGTTCGCATTGAATAAGACATCGTTCGGTCGTTCTCAATAGATACGAACGCAATAGCGAATAAATAGCGAAGAGAAACGATCGCAATTACGATCATAAGTAACGATTATCGTTCCATGGAAATGAGTGAACGTTTTCAGGTCTTTCGCAATAGCGGTCGTTTGAGATCGTTAATCGTTAACGATTATCCAAACGATAATCGTCCCGTGGAATAGGGCCCTTAGAGGTTTTAATTGTCACATAACAATCAGTGTATCAGCATTTGTAACTTTGCCTCATACCAGTAGCTGCGGGACACAGGGGAAAACGTGATGCGGGACACGGGGGAAACCTGCTGCGGGACACGGGGGAAACCTGCTGCAGGACACGGGGGAAACCTGCTGCAGGACACGGGGGAAACCTGCTGCGGGACACGGGGGAAACCTGCTGTGGGACACGGGGGAAACCTGCTGCGGGACACGGGGGAAACCTGCTGCAGAACACGGGGGAAACCTGTTGCAAGACACGGATGCGGAGAAGGATTCTTTCCTTACATCATTCTTATTAGCAGGACCCTTCCTTGATGACATTATGCCGGGTGCTGTGAGGTACTGGTACGCAAGGTGGGCTTGGGGACACTTAGGCCCTTGTCACAGTGTTAGTACCCACGGTGTTCATTGCAGTCCAGCACTTACACGAGGCGACCTCTGTACCTGAGACATCAGAGCAATACAAGACAAAAAGAAGAACAGGTGCTGGTGACCAAGGTGAAGACTAGGAGGAGAAGTGGTTGAGGTAGCTAAGAATGTAGGTATGTAACTAGGTATGTGACTCAGGTGGCTGCAGCCCGGCCACCTGAGTGACATCGCATCCCGGCCACCTGAGTGACATCGCAGCCCGGCCACCTGAGTGACATCGCAGCCCGGCCACCTGAGTGACATCGCAGCCCGGCCACCTGAGTGACATCGCAGCCCGGCCACCTGAGTGACATCGTAGCCAAGCCACCTTAGTGACATCGCAGCCCGGCCACCTGAGTGACATCGTAGCCAAGCCACCTTAGTGACATCGCAGCCCGGCCACCTGAGTGACATTGCATCCCGGCGATTCCTCCATTCCTGACAGCAGTAACAGGGTCCTGGCTGTATATTAAAGATGGGATAGGGCTGCAGAGCGACAGGTGAGCTCCCGCCCTTGTCATTCTTTTTACATAGAATGCAAAGAGTTGGCATGTTACACAGCATGCAAAGATTTGAATGGCCTGTGCGCTGACTCCTCTCAGTTTCTGGCAGTTGCAGCTGGGTCCTGGTTGTGTGGCATAGTCTCCTGCTGATTGATCACTGAGGGGTGGAGTGCAGACCCCCGGTAATTGGGTAATTAGCCAGAGTCACAGATGTAATAAAGCAATGATGACCCCCCCCCCCCCCCCCCCCATTGCATTACTCAGGGCTAACTCATCCGATACTCCATTGTTCAGTTATAATATACTCTATAGGGGCAGGGACAGACCGCGGACCTTCTCCTCACCCTCTCATCCTTCTCTCCATAAATCATTGTATATATGAACATCCTAGGAAAATAAAAATCAGTGTTTTTATTGTCGAGGTTTAATATACAGCTTTAATATGTTAAGAAACTCAAACAAGATGTCTGTTTTTTCATATTCAATTTACAAATTAAGTTCTGGACAGGGAAAGGTATGGATGTAATTTATCGTCCATTAGGGGATGCAATGTTTCTCCAGCAGCTTTGAAACTTGGCAAGAAAAAGTTCTAAAGAGTTTAAGTGCAGTAAGAGACAAAGGCGGAGTAAAAAAAAATCAATATGATTTTCCAGCCAAGACTTAAAAAAGTAAAGGAATAAAAAACAAAAAAGATGTCTGCTCCACAGGGCAGACGGAGGTGTATAAAACATTTCCAGACAAGTGATAGCAGAACGATGTGAGAGAGTCCACAGAAAACTGCCCTGCGGGCGTCTGCACCGAGGTAACAAGAAAAAAACAACAAAAAGTTCTGAAACCGTCCCCAAGGCTGCGTCGTCATAAGTGTTATACATGCTCCCACCTCTAATAAAGGCCACGTTAATAAAGCAATAGTACAAAATAATTATTATAATAATAACCAGCTTAAAATATCATCATCGTCATCATCATCATGGCTTTGTCTATTTCCGCAAGGTCAGACTATATATACTCGGGTGGGGTCTTCCATTATGTGTCCATTTGGTCTGTAGAGTTGATGCACAGTCAGACATCCCCTTCCACTTGCAGAGACGCTGCGGCTTCTTCCATCGCCCACCATGGCTCCAGGTGCCACCTCCATCTCAGGTAACGTACACAGCTTCCTTTCCTAGTACAGTGCAGAGTATATGGGCAGAGACATTGCTGCCCGTGTATTACTCCAGGTCACTCTCGTCTCTCTGGGAGGTTATGGCTGTGCAGTAGTTGGGTTTCTCGGAGGCCCGGTAGCCCGGCAGACACACGCACCTGTAAGAGCCCTCGGTGTTTATGCACTTAGCGTTCTTGCAGAGAGACATCCGGCTGTTCAGCTCGCTGCACTCGTTGACATCTAAAGGGGAAGAGAACAGGTGAAGCTGTCAGTCACACATCCCTGGGTCAGGAATCAGAGATCTCTGCAGGATATACACACATATATATATATATACACAGATATATATACAACAGATTGTGCTCAGATGTGCTCCAAGATTTGGGAAGATGCCCATAAAGCTAAAAGAGCCACCTGGTCTCTCATCCTGCGGCCCGGGTCACACCAGCCGTTTACCCTCCGCCACAATGCCGTTTCTCCTTTCCATTCTGATAACAGAGATCGGCCATACTACTCCACCCTCATTTCTGTGGGGTTTTATTGTTCTCCACTTAAATCAAATCCGTCAGCGTTCATTTTTTTTTTTTGGAGGGACATAAAAGTTGTTCATGCAGACATCAACCGCCCATCAAAAAACAAACCAAAAACAAACGTGAATGGAAAGACATCTGT